>NC_135217.1:16151630-16346630 GCF_052324685.1 Brachyhypopomus gauderio | reverse complement strand
CGTACCTGTACCCCCAGATGATAAAGGAGGGCTGAAGGTGGCGTGAACTTTTAGCATTTCCATATTTGCTAATGTTTCTTTTAACTTTAATGCTCTGGAAGCCAAAATAAAAAATCATTTTTCCTGGTATGAAATTCAAATGCCATTACATAATTACTTTATCTAATTACTATCTGACTTGCCTGCAAATTCTACCTCACATTTTCAATTGCGTGCAGTTTTTATATTACACACAAATCAGACTTTAAAAGAAACTTGTAACGTAGCTCGCGCTACGGAGCGAGGAGACGGACACAAACGCTGAGGAGAGCGAGATTTAATAAAGGGAATACCAAACTCAGGGTCAAACAGGAATGCATTGGTCAAAGCCGAAAGGGAGTCCGAACGAGAAACATGGAGAGGCATAACGAATCACGGGACTAGGCACTGAACAATATACTCAAACAAAACACGGGCAGAACGCAGAACAAACAAAAGAACCAGGTTACAAACACAGAGCGACAGGACAGCGAACACAAGCACTTACGGACAACAGGATGACTGGCATGAACAGAGAAACACGAAAGCATGGGTTACAGGAACACGATCAACAGAATGAACAAAACAACCGACAACCAGACTGGGGAAATACAGGGACTATATGAACACGGAACTAAACTAGGTACATGTGATAACAATGACACAGGGGCGTGGTAACAAACGAGGAATCACGGAGACAAACGAGCAGGGCAGGATAAACAGGCAAGGAACACAGACACAAGGGGACCCGGAGTGACAGCTAGGAGAGGGGGCGTTGCCATACGTAACTAAAACAGTTGCTTTGTGATTAAGGTGTTAATAACACTCTCAGTTGATTAGAATTCATTCTTACAAAGGGAATATTCCATATTAAATTTCAAAGACAGACATAAGATGTCGGATATGTTTGCGGGCCACTACTACTACGTTTCCCAAAACGTTCTTAGCACTAAGTACTTCGTGTAGCACTGTAGCACTGACCCTGTAGTTCTCAGCACACGTGTCGCCGTGTCTTCCTCTCCAGTCGTGGTGGAGCCGAATGTCCAATCGCTTCCGCAGGCTGAAGCTCACACGCACGCTGCAGCATGGCCTCTCTGTCAGCCGCCTGGCTCCCCTCCCCGACGGACCAGAGGTTCTGCTGGACGCCACTATGAAGGCAGGAGGCAGTACAGAGACCTGCAGCCCTCAACCCTGTGACTCAGCGCCGCCCCCTGCTGCATGGACTACTAAGAATAAAGACTCTGGTGATATGTTAATTAATTAAGACGTCATTAATTGTGTTACTCTTTGTCACAGGCAAAATCACTGTAATGTGTGGTTCTTGCTGTTATATAACTTCTCATCCCAAGTAAAGCAGTTTATCAGTTATGATGTTATTGTATGATGTTTTGAAGGTCTTGGCAGAACTGGCAGTGAGAAAGATGACTGTCTCATCACCACAATGGTAAGTATGACATTGTTCCTGATGACATGGGTTTGAAATCTTTTACTGCAATGTGTGTCATCACCACTAACCTGCACCTCAGTTGTATAATCATCACCTGCTTCAGTTGTGTAATCATCACCTGCTTCAGTTGTGTAATCATCACCTTGCTTCAGTTGTATAGTTGTCGCCTCGGTTCTGTTGTGTAATCATCACTATCTCCAACTTCAGCTGAGAAGTGGAGCTCCGCTGACTCGCCTGCCCAACGAGCAGCTGAAGGCTGTGATTCCCCCCTTCCTGCCTCCGTCCAGCTTCGAGTCCTGGAATTCGCACCGTTCGCGGGAGCTGAGGGAGGGAGGCCGGCTGAGCGAGCAGCCACGGCCCCCCAGACCCAGCAAAGGCAACTTCTGCAGCAGCGGCAACTCCGACATTGTAGGAATCTGCTTGGGCCTTGGGAATGTGTGACGTGTCTTATGATGTTTGACATCTTTATCACTGTTAGAAGTGAATTTGTCGATGGCACTCGTGCAGGAGCGTGTTTAGTCTGTTGTTTAAAATTTAAGTTATACTTACAGTTTCCTGTTGATGTTTTCGATTGGTATTGTTGCTGATGATGTCTTGGTGCTCAAGTACATGTTGTATATTTGCTTTTGATTGTGTGTGTGATTGTGTGTGTGTGCGTTTGCTGATATTCTAGTCCTCCATAAGTCGAGTGGTGGCAAGATCCATGAAGTTTCCCAGTATCAGCAAGGTGCCCTCATCCTCGCCTTCCAACTCGGGCAACTACACCTCTCCTCACTCATCAGGGGGGTCCGGTGGAGTGGGAGGGGTCACCCGGCATGCATCAGACTCACACAACCGCTCAGGTACCCTTTATAGTGCACGCACACATTCACACACACGGTCACATAGAATAACTGTCCGGGCTTCCACTCTCGCTGGCCTTCAAGCTTTCCTTTGCTGAATTTTCTCTGTATGTGTTTTGGTTATTTTGGGAAGGGTTTTGTGTTACTTACCTCTCAAGTCAGAGAGCCAGCTACTTCTCCTGGCAGCCTTAGTTTGTTTATTTTGTTGAGTTTTCCACGAGTCTTTAGTTCTCCCTGGTTTTTCCCAGAACTTTGAACGTGGTCTGTCACTTGGGTTCCACTATCGCTTTAAAACCTCACGGTGCATCTCGCGACTGAGACCCGCCGTGTTACATTAACACAGTGGTTCCCAAACTTTTTTCTGCCGCGCCCCCCTTTAGTAGATGAGAATATTGAATTCTAAATATAATTTAAAATAAATAAGGGGATGAAATAAGAGAAACAGCAATACATATGCGGCTAGTTTGCAAGCGCAGACATCACGCAGAACACAAAGCATGTAACGGCCAGAAAGATGTGTACTGTCTCTTTAAGGGAGCGAGTTGAGCGTGCGTATGGAATATTGTTTTTTTAGCTTTCTGCCGTAGACCGAGTCAGACCACTGCTCTTTAATTTATTTCTGTAAGTAACGCATTAAATGAGCTTTGGACAACTCACCAGTTCATGTATGAACAGTGAAGTATTGCTGGAGCCCAGGTTTATTTTGGTCAACCAGCAAATAAACGGACTAAGTGGAGTACCACCAGTGCGAGTATTAAGGTTGAACTAACTCCGAAAAGCAAGCAATACAAGCATAGAATTAGACTGATTAGACTGATCCCCCCACTTTGGGAACCACTGCATTAACACATGCACACATACATACACAAACATGCTGCACACACAGTTGTTCAATAATTTATTAGTATTAACACAAAATATATGCAAATTAGCTCTCTGTCAAATCACAAGTCGATGCATGTCGATGATGTAATGGAAAAGCATTTGTTGGATATTTTGATGATTCATGGCATTCACATCCACCACGAGTAAGACATTTGCCTTTCTCCACCAGGGGGCAGTGTGTCTGACAGCGTTCTTTCTCAAATGGCCGCCCAGAGGAAGAGGGCTGCCGGCCTGCTGGATGCCAGAGCTACACCCCCAGAGACGGGCAGTGCCGCCCCTGCGGCCCCGCCCACCATGCCTGATATCAGCCTGCCCAGTATCCCTACTCACCCCAGCCTGGTAGCGAGTGACTTCCCCTCCAGACGGGTATGTGGTGGCAGCCATCATTCTGCCTTAAGTACAGATGCTCAATCATTTTGATGCTTTAAAAAATATATTTAAGTCCTTCACAATCATGTTAGTGTGCAGAACGTATATTAGGGTTAGGTTTAGGGTTAGGGTTAACCCTAACTTATAATAGACTGCCTTTATGGAGACTGCAGTGCCATTGTCGTTCACTTCTGTCATCTCTTAAATCGCCACACAAGGTGGATCTGAAGAAGAAAGTGCAGTGTGGGACCTCCACCTCTAAGAGCACGTCCCCCACCCTTACACCATCAGCCTCCCCCACCCCCAAACCCCCAACTGGGGACACGCTGTCGTCATCCTCACAGCCACGGTCCAAGAGCAGCGGAGGATCCAGCAGTGGCACCATCACTGATGAGGGTGGGTCTGATGAGGGTGGGTCTGATGAGTGTTGGTCTGATGAGGGTCGGTGTGATCAGGGTCAACCTGATTAAAGTCACTCTGGCCAACCTGATGAGGTTCAACTCAAGAGAAAATCATTACATTTTTACTATTCATTACTATGTAAAACTGTTGTTCACAGATGAGCTGTCAGGGATATTGAGGAAACTTTCCCTTGAGAAATATCAACCCATATTTGAAGAACAGGAGGTATGGAAATGTATTCTTGTAATAACCTTTTCCATGTCATTCTTTTGTGCTCTTTAAATTGTTAAATTGGTAGATAAATTATTATATAGATTTTGTCCTAAAAACATAGCAGTCATCTTTATTCCCAAATTGAATATTGAAAATCTTTTGTTATGTTTTGTTAATCTTTTCTTATCATATGTGATAAATATGAAATGTGTCTGTGTGTGTTGCTTCTTAATCACTCAGCTTGTGGTGTTTTACCTGCAGGTGGACATGGAGGCTTTTCTGACTCTGACTGATGGAGATCTAAAGGAATTGGGGATTAACACTGATGGCCCCAGACAGCAGATCCTGGCCGCCATCTCTGAGCTTAATGCTGGCAAGGTGCTGGGCCTGTTTGAATGGAGCGCGTCACATGGCCAGGTCACATGACTGAAGTGACCAAAGGCTCTGCTCATGTTTTTGCTTTTGCAGTCATGGGGGCTCACGAACATTTTATGGCAAAATTCTGTTCACGTAAATCAAAGTTACTGTTTGCATGTGTGCCATTTACACTCAAGTCAGTCAGTCCAATAAATAAATAAATAAAAAAAAAAAAAATATATATATATATATATATATATATATATATATATATATATATATATATATATATATATATATATATATATATATATATATATAAAAAATTATTTTCTCTCTAAACCTGCCAGCGCATAGGACATAGATATGTTTTTAATCTGTTCCAAAGTGCACCTGAAATATATAGGTACATGTAAACATGTATTGTAATTTCAGGGACGGGAGAGACAGATACTGCAGGAAACAATCCACAACTTCCAGTCGTCGTTTGGAAGCAGCGCCAGCAACCAGCGGCCTGCAGGGGCACTCCCGCGGTGAGTCCGCCATGCAAACACCACCACTCCAGATAGTTTAACTCACACTCCTTTTTGGAATTAGCTAGTTTTTAACACCTAAGTGCTTTATAGCTGTGCACGTGAAGCGGTTTCAGTGTATAGTGTGTGTTAGTCACCCTGTATGTAAAAGAATGAGGATGAGGTTGGTTAGATTTTTTTTGCTGACCACAAAACACTCCTAGTCCGGCAGTGACACAGAGGCACATGTGAAGTCCAGCAGCTCTATTCTCTCTGATACAATTGTGTCAGCACTTCATTGCCAAACCACTTCCTGTCTGTGTCACTACTGAGTTGACTCAGTACTCAGAAACAAACCAATGACAGCAGATATGACAAATGGAATATGTCCCCATAAAATGGTTTTTTGTCCCCCCTCACTGTAATCACTTCCTATAGTATTCTATTGGAAATCAGTGCTCATGTTAATTCCCTAAACTCCAGCAGGCTGGGCCAGACATCAGACTCACACCCCTACCAACACCTAGACGTGGCAGAGCAGACCACATAACAGATGGACTGGAGTTTCCTGGCTGTTGATTTCAGAACCTCAAGTTTAGTTCTAAAGAAAAATATCATGTGCCACAATGGCGCTATTCAATGATATTACCATGTCCACTGTACAGCTGAACACTAAACAGCCTTTGTTGTCATACATCAAGAAACCACAAGAAGGCGGTAAAGTATCACAAAGAACCTTATTGGGGACGCTCGCCAAGTGAATCATAAGAAACACATAAACGGGTTTAACTGGGTCTACATTAGCTGTTCTGCATAACAGGACCATGGACAGAAGACAAAGGTAAATGAGCAGAAAGGAAACAGGTTTTCATGAAGGTAAAAGGACATGAAGGTAAATATTTTATATAGGTACTAACTAGGGATTGATATGATCATGGTGCAATGCACAATGTATACTTGAAGGTACAAAAAATGTCTTTAGTTCACCCAGTATCTGAATAGCCATGGTGACGTTCTGAATGAAGTCTGGATCACAGCAGCTGATCATTTTAAAAGTGCCAATTATCAGAGTGGATCAGAGCTTTATTGTGTAGATTCAGATGGTAACATACAATCATCTGAATAAGAGCACAAACTAATCACAGACAAATCGGTCAGAAACTGTTGATGTAAACAGGTCAGAGGGGTTTTATTAACCAAATATTTTATTTGTAACTGATTTTATATCATGGTTCTACCAAATGACTGTAATTATCTGTTGTGTAATGTATTTATAATAGACATGGGATGTTTGTTAGAACTGTTTTATGAAAAACACATTTTTCAATAATATAAAGTGGGAAAATGAAAGAAGGTATTAAAGTAATATTAAAAATGTAAGAAATCTCATTTTTTCTCTTGCTTCATATGTATGCAGCCATATATGAATACACATACATGCATATTGTTATCTATATGTAATTTATATTGTATCTCACTGACCTTAAAGGGTTCAAAGTGAGGAACATTTACATTTATGGCATTTGGCAGACGCCCCTTATCCAGAGCGACTTACATCTTTATCTCTTTTTTTTTTTTTTTTTTTATACAAGTGAGCAATTGAGGGTTAAGGGCCTTGCTCAGGGGCACCTCAGTCATGGCCTGGGGATCGAACCTGCGACCCTCCGGTCACAAGACCAGTTCCCTAACCGCTAGGCCATGACTGCCCAGGAACAGAGTTGTGTACAGCTGCATTCATGTCATGTTCTAGTCACACCGGTTGTGTGTGTGTTTCTTCATGAAGATTTGACACACTGTATGGGAGTCCAGCTAAAGTATAAGCTACTTAACTAGATCGTGTGTATCACAGCCGTATGTTATGATTTTCTTCGGCTTCAAACACAATCCACTACAAAAAGATGAGCCGGTTCTTGAACCGAGGATTCATTCTAATCTGAGATTTGATTGGACAAGGCCCAACCGAGCCAGCCAGTGCCAGCTCTGCATATTACCCTGGAACTGCAATAGAAAAACACCAGAATAACCTTCAAGGTGAAAACCGCACTTACAATGACATTATTGATGATTTGTGCCTGTAACACTGTAGTGTCCATGGTACAGATGAGGCTTGAACATCTTTCACTGCTGTACAAAGTTTGTGTGGTATTAATGGTTATCATCCTGTGTACATACTTTCATCTAAAAATACTACCATAGAAAATCAAACTTTGTTAGCTGAGTGTTGCTTAGGTGTGTATGAGTGTTAGTCTCACTAATTGTTGCTGTATGCTCCAAATGCTTAGGGGGTCATGCAGACCCCATGTCATATAGAAGCAGTTTGAGTGTGAATATGCTTCCAATGGTTTTTTACTGTTCATTCATAGATACAATTCATCCATGTTTACTTCAGTCACTTGAATCATTTAAAACATCTTTAGAATTGCAGGGTGGTTACCCACCCTGGCAAACTGACAGTGGAAGTGACCACTTAACAAACAAAACTGCAAATTTACATTTTATTTTAACATTAATTTTCTGCCTGAGCAAAGAAGGATGCATGTGTCTATGTGCATGCACATTTGTGTCCATCAGTGTTTTGCATCCAGGTGAGTACTAAATCCTTCCAAATGTAAAACATGAATATTTAAATCCAACACACGTTAATATTAATCTATTTAAACTTCATTTATATTACACTGCTGTTCTTGAACAAAAATGTGTATAGAATGTATATGCAAATATTTTAAATAAATATTTTAGGCACTACATATAATCTTACAGTACAACTACATTGTCAACAATACATGTTTAGTGGCACATGTGGAGTATGAAGCATGTGGAGTATGACGCATGTGGAGTATGAAGCATGTGGAGTATAATGCATGTGGAGTATGACGCATGTGGAGTATAACGTATGTGGAGTATAAAGTATGGAGTATGAAGCACGTGGAGTATCACGCATGTGGAGTAACACGCATGTGGAGTATAACGTATGTGGAGTATGAAACGTGAAGTATTACGTATTACGCATGTGGAGTATCATGCATGTGGAGTATAACATGTGGAGTATGAAGCATGTGGAGTATGACGCATGTGGAGTATGAAGCATGTGGAGTATGACACATGTGAAGAATAATGTATGTGAAGTATAACGTATGTGGAGTATGACACATGTGGAGTATGATACATGTGGAGTATCACGCATGTGGAGTATAACGCATGTGGAGTATCACGCATGTGGAGTATAATGTATGTGAAGTATAACGTATGTGAAGTATGAAGCATGTGGAGTATGACGCATGTGGAGTATGATACATGTGGAGTATCACGCATGTGGAGTATAACGTATGTGAAGTATAACATGTGGAGTATGAAGCATGTGGAGTATGAAGCATGTGGAGTATGACACATGTGGAGTATGATACATGTGGAGTATGAAGCATGTGGAGTATGACACGTGAAGTATAATGTATGTGAAGTATAACGTATGTGGAGTATGACACATGTGGAGTATGACACATGTGGAGTATAACGCATGTGGAGTATGACACGTGTGAAGTATAATGTATGTAAAGTATAACGTATGTGGAGTATGACACATGTGGAGTATGATACATGTGGAGTATCACGCATGTGGAGTATAACGCCTGTGGAGTATGACGCATGTGGAGTATAATGTATGTGAAGTATAACGTATGTGAAGTATAACGTATGTGGAGTATGAAGCATGTGGAGTATGATACATGTGGAGTATCACACATGTGGAGTATAACGCATGTGGAGTATCACGCATTTGGAGTATGACGTATGTGGAGTATGACGCATGTGGAGTATAATGTATGTGGAGTATAACGCATGTGGAGTATGATACATGTGGAGTATGAAGCACATGGAGTATGATGCATGTGGAGTATGACACATGAGTCATGACACATGACTTTGTTCCTCTGGTGGGAATTTCTCACTGTGGGGAAATTCTCTCCGTTATGAAAGTTAAAGTGAACATGATTAGAATAGGTGAGTGAATTTCTGCTTACTCTGTGCTAACTGCAGCGTCCTGCCAGCCTCTACAGGTGACGTCTCATTTATTTAATGTAATGCTTTATAAAGCTGATGTGAATCGGGGGAATTAGATAACAGAAATAAGAAGGTTGTATCTGTAGGTATGATATTATGAACCAGTATTGTGAATTCATTTTGTAATCTATCAAAATCTTATAAAACCTCAACGTAGACATAAGTTAAAATGCATGGGGCATATGTCTACTTGGTTTTCTATGTATTCTCTGTAGTATACCTGTATTAAGTATGTACTCTGTATTTTACTTGTGTCTTTATGTAACATCAAGGTCAAATACATAGCATGCACAGTGTGTGTGTATGTTAGTGCGTGCGTGTGTGTGTGTTTGTATGTGTGTATCTGTTTGCCTATCTCTCCTCATTATGTGTAGGTGATTAATCAGAAGTTGGTTATTAATAATATTGTCAGTTATTTTTCCATACCAAACACTTGTTGAAACACTCACTTGCACCTGTCCAACTGCGTAGACTAGAGCTCAAGCCCAGGCTGAGCGTCCCTGAACTGGGGGATGTTCCCTCCTGTTCTCCCTCTCAACCATTGAATGGGGCTCCCAGGTCACTACTGAAGTATCACCTTCGGCCACACATGTGTGAATCTCAAACATAGCAGGGTGTGGGTGTGCAAGATGTCACCAGCAAAAAATACATACATGGCAACGAAAAAACAAACATCATGTTTTAGGAAAGTCTGGTCGTTAGCGTATAATACGATGTTGAGTATTTCTCACTTTAAAGAAAACGTCTAAATCGCTGAAGATATTCACCACTGTGAAACCACCAAGTATGTAATATTGATAGTCAGAGTATTTTGAGATCATTTATCAATCCTTTATTATTTATTTATGAATCATTTGTGCCATTGATTCGACACAATTGACTCAAATAACAAAGTTGTCCGGAAGCAGCATTTTGTTCGGGTCTATTTATTTTGTTCATATTCGTTTAATGAATAACCGAAAACATTCATAATTTAATTAATTAATGATCAGGAAGATAATGAACGTGTTAAGTGTTTAATAACTTTCCTCGGGATTAAACGTAAATATGCATTGAAGCTGAGAGTAAAAGGGTAGTGTGGCTTTAAACGTATGCGCGACGTGTCCTCTTCCTCTTCGGGAGACTGTCCTGCGGGTGGGAGGACGGCTGTGTCCTCTAGTGTCTCCGACAGGACCGCCGCCATGGCGCTGCAGTTTAGAGATAGGAGACCTACACATATGGTCTGCGTTACTCGGGATCTTAGTGCTTAATGATTTTTTTCGTTTTAGTTGTGAAAGTGGAGACCGCGTGTGAACAACAGATGGAACAAAAGTAAAAACAAGATTAATCAATCAAATAAGATTTGTACAGCCTCACTGTTTATTGTAACATCATTAACATTGAAAAACAATTCCACGGCATTTCAGCACAACATTTTAAAGAAACAGATTCCATCAAATCCAAGATAACGTTGGAAAAGCAATTAGCGCATTTATGTACTTGTAGGCTATGTACAATTTCACCATGTTATTTCATGCCTGATGACCATAAATGTCAATATGGGTTTAGTTCCAGAAACCCAAATACTGAATCGTCCACTGTCTATCGACTAATTTCCTCTTTTGAAATGGCGCAAGAGATACAATATGATTAGTCTGGAAAAACATGAGTGCAAAGTTATACATACTCCACGATTTTGGGCTGAGCGTGACGTTAGCTCTCAAGACGCACAATCCCCATCGGGTACATCGTTTTCACTCCATTTATTTCCAGGAGACGACACCGACAACACAGTTTACAAAACTCCTTAGTCCTTCCTGGGCTACTTCAAATATCCAGTCCACCGTCCTGCAGTAGCAAACAACTGTGACGAACTGTTGGAGCATTTCGACTTCTGAAGAGATTTGTAGCAGCCTTGTGTGTAATCCCTCCCCTCGGCCAGCCCACAGTGTGTGTGTGTGTGTGTGTGTGTGTGTGTGTGTGTGTGTGTGTGTGTGTGTGCGTGTGTGCGTGTGTGCGTGTGTGCGTGTGTGCGTGTGTGTGTGTGTGTGTGTGTGTGAGTACGGTTTGTGAGGCACAGAGTTGCGTGCGAAGAGACCGGCTTGTCATTCAGAGGAATCCGTCACCTGAAACGCGAGGAAGAGAAGTCGACGCATTTGGGTATAAAACATCAACCACATCTGCCTCCAACTTTGCAAACTGATGAAAGCATCGATTTAGGACGCTGATCGACTTCATTCAAAGAGAATAAACAAACATTTATTCAGCTCATAGCAATAATATGCTCATTCTTCCATTCCTTTGAATGACACTTTCTATATACTGGAACTAATAAATACCGGCGGACTCTGGTAAGCGTTTTTATTTGTTTTCTTTTAGTTAACGAATTTGCAGACACACAAAGTCTATACATATTTTTATGAATGTCTATTTTAAAAAGGGATGGGCAGCATCATACTCGTTCATTATCGGAGCATTTCAACTATGGGCTCGTGTACATAAACAACTCCAGCATGGTTCAACATGCACTCGGTATTCGCTAATTGCTTTATGCATATTAATGTAAGTTGAACCTATACAGTGATTATAAACCAAGTAAGCAGTGTTGTTGACAACGTGAAACTTTTAGTTCACTAAGATTCACTACTTCGTTATCGAAGTTTATTTTAAGAAAGTGAACTGCTCACTTTGTAAAGTGAATTTGTATGGAATGAAACTTTGATAAATATTCCACCTTGTTTTAGCGCACCTGTTACCTACCCGGAGCACGACATGATCCCACCTGGGGACTGCATGTACGCCGGACGCAAGCGGAGGAAGCCCGTACAAAAACAGTTACGTGTTTTATATGTATTTAAGTTTTATATGTATTTCATATCTGGGTGAAATTGTGGTGAAGGCTGATAAAGTCTACATTGCCTAATGACCTCCAGTGAACTTTAGAGAATCGTCTTAAAGTGGCATTCTATCTCAGCTAAGTTTTGATAAACTACCGTGATACGAGACACCGGTTGTCATGGATAGGACTTGCAAACAGATACTTTACACGCTTTTATGCTATGCAAATATGCCAGCCCTATTTTATAACTAGTTTTTAATGTGATGATAGCCAAGCGCTGATGTGGAAGGTTTGAGTGACAATGCCCAGTGCCTCAAAGAAAGCGAATTCAAATTTAAACTTAATCATATAGTAAACACATTGCTGTTGTTGTTGTTTTTGTTGCAATTATGGTTGTTTTTTAAATACAATAAATTACTCAGGTGGAACCAAAGGAAAGGAGGAAGGAAAGGATGAAATGAACTGATGAAACAAAAGGCAGTAGATCAGCAGGAAAAGAGGAATTTGCTGATTTAATTATCACTTGCACATGATTTGCACACAAGGTCTGCACTAAATGAAGAAATAACATATACTAATGTTTATAAACACTTGTGAGAAGTTTAACCATTAAATAGTTTATCCATGAATACATTTACATATTTAATTTAGAAGTTTACATTATATACTGAAGTAAGTTGAAATTCCATTCATTCTTATTACTAAGCAGCATATTAACAGTACAACACTTTTAGTGACATCACATCCAAGCTTACTGAGGTAGACCAAGCCAATAAACCTTATAATTAAAAATGTTTTTCATTGTGCAATTTCCTTATTTGAAATATTAAGTGGGCTATTTTTTTTATTGAAGTCTCATTTGTACTATTTTATCGAAAGCTCATATGTGGCATTTTGTTTGAGCCAGTTGGTCCACAACTGGAAGTTATAGGCTGGGTTTATTTAAAGCTGTGGTTTCCTACAGTTGGGCTTTGCTGACAGAAATCAGACTCCTAAACCACAGCGTAGACTAACAGGAGGTAAAACTCTGCCAAGTAGTCTGTGCACATGGCACAGAAGGCTGAAACCTCAAATGAAGCACCTGTTGTTTGGCTAGTAGAAGTTTTCTTTGAATGCAGTTATCATCATTATTAGGACTGTTCATTTAGGATCAGTGTCACTCTTCATTCCTGGCCCAAGCTGAGCATTTTACATTATTCACATCCATCAAAACTAGCATGTTTAATGTTCTTGTTGATGGAGAAGCTGTATGTTAGACTGTACTGTTCTGTATTGTGTTTACTAAAGCAGAAAGCCAGTCCTGGTGACAGAGAAGTCCAACCCATCGAAGAGGCACCGGGACCGTCTCAACGCAGAGCTGGATCGGCTGGCGAGCTTGCTGCCGTTCTCACCTGAAATCATCTCTAAACTGGACAAACTGTCTGTCCTGCGACTCAGTGTCAGTTACCTACGCGTTAAGAGCTTCTTCCAGGGTAGGTCTGCTTTTAACACTGCACATAAATGTCCCCGTTCACTGCAAAACCCCTGCAAAAAAAGATTTGCGTTTTTGCAAAGAGATGTTGTTCATGTCAGATACATTTAAGTTTTAATTGCTTTATATTTATCTGAGAAAAGACACACAAGTTGCTTATGAAACAACTTCAGTAGTGTTTTTTTCTGTGCATTAGAGTATTGGTTAAGAAGGTTTTCTGAAGAGTGGCTGGATAATGTCAGAGCTGAATGTTTAAAATACACTTTGCATTATTCTAAAATAAACTGTAGGCATGTCAGCATGTTATTTTGACAGTAAGATCAAATATTTGCTTTTCTTGTTGCAATTACCCAAATTCACTATTTGAAGCCTGTGAGAATATATGAATTCTCCACTAGTGTTTCAATATGTGAATTCTCCACTAGTGTTTAAATATATGAATTCTTCACTAGTGTTTAAATATGTGAATTCTCCACTAGTGTTTAAATATATGAATTCTCCACTAGTGTTTAAACATGTGAATTCTCCACTAGTGTTTAAATATGTGAATTCTCCACTAGTGTTTAAACTGCAGTCTTTCCTCAACTGAAATGTAAAATCAAAACTGCAAAACTACAGAAAGCAGAAACTGTTTGTGTACACTTGGTGATACCACTATGGGTGTTAGATTATACTGCACTTACAACAAGCTGTAAGTAAATTATTTTGTCATTGATTTTGTACTACTGTAAGTTTAGTATCAATTCATCAGAAGCTTCAGTGTCATCCACAGAAGACTGATTTTGAAAGGATTTAGTTTAAGCTGACGTAAACAAATTTAACAGGTATAAGGCTATTTGAGAGCCCCAGGGAGGTTGGCCCTGCTTAAACACACCTGTGGCCTTTTAATCATTATTAGGCACTGCAGTATGGCCTCTCCATATAGAACCATAGTGGAAACATGGTGAGCAAACTAGATTTAAACACTGTGTATGAGTGAATACACATTGTTTATAGCAGAATTTTTTGAAAGACAAATTTATTTAAAAAGTGGAATGGAGTAAAGACCTTTAAGCATTCTGATTAAAGGTGACCACTTCAGAAACAAACATCACACTTATATCATCAACTTGAATTTTTACTCTAATCTAAGGAGAAGATAACCTACTCAGTGCAGCAGAACTAACGTCCTTCTATTTCTGTTCATTGGTACAGCTGCCTATATACTTATGTTGGAACATTATCTTAACATGTTATAATGTGTAACGTATCTATTAATATGCAGAAAAAAACACACGTAAATCTATAACTCTCCTACTCTGAAAAGGTATATGTGTACCTGTACATGTATGCCTGAGAAAATGCAATGATAAATGCATTATAAACAAGCTTTATAAATAAGATAAATATAAATCTTGTTATATAAATAAGATAAATAATAAATTGCATTATAAATAAGCATTATTAGTAAATGTATTAACTTATACTATACATGATAGTAAAGGTTGATAATGTTTTGGAAGTGGTTAAGTACTAAACTAAAAATAATAAAAGTGTCACATTTTCTCTTCACCACTAGAGGGTCTGGGGAGAGATCTGGAAAGAGAGAGAGAGAGAGAGAGAGAGAGAGAGAGAGAGTTGCATTGATCACTAATTATTTTATAATACATTACCTGAGTGATGATAAAATTTTGTCAGAATATCCCCCTATATTACTGCCAATGGATTTTTGTACACATAGCACTTTCAAAAACTCTGGTGTTAGCACAAAGAGTTTCTTCAAATTGAAATACTTATAGCAAGATGAGTTATGTTCAATGGGTTTCAACATCATGGAATCAACATCAGTCCTAATAAATCATTTAGTACATTTGTTGAGACCATAACAGAGAAGGTGTCTCCTTAAACTTGTCAGTTTCCTCTCAGTGTCATATATCTCAATCTGTGTCCGTGGTTTTGGTACCATCCAATGATGGCACTAATTAGCCCTTAAATATTTACTCTGGGGTTAAGTCTTTGCTTTAATTGCTTTCATGTTGTACTTTGGAGTGTCTGATGTTATGTAGAAACAGGTATCTGACCTTCTCACCTGATCAGCACATTTTTTAAAAGCACTGCATACAAGAATCAGTTGTTTAGAAAAAAAACCTTTCTTTCCATTTTAGCAACACAAACATAGTTTGACAAAATGGTTCCTAAACAAATGTGTAATTCCCAACACCACTTCAATTTTCAACTTCACTTTATTTTATATCAGTGGTGATGCTACTCATCCATCAGCATTGACCGGTTATAGAGATGAAGTGATGCCCAGCATTCAAAGGAAAAATGTTATTTGGTATGATTAAATACAGTTCTAACTGTAGATGTAGAATTGTTCAACACAGGCATGTTTGGTTGTGATTCATTGGGTCCAACAACACCCGTACCTCAGTACAACACCCGTACCTCAGTACCAGTGTGCCAGTGCACACCTTTACATTGTAGAGCAGGTTCATCTATATATAGACACTGTTCCCTTTCATAGTTCAGGTATCATCTAGGAATGAAGAACATTGAGGTGAATTGACGTCAGTGACCTGACTGCCACTATCATCAGATGTACGCTAAATATGTTCCTGGTGACAGAGAATAGGCAGATGAGTGAAGCAGCGATGTCTACACAGTCAACTTCAACATGAGGATACTGCAGCTCTTGTGTTAGCATAATACTCCCAGGATAGGCACAGGGAATAAGCAATAATATGAGCACGTTATGTAAAGCAATCAGCAAAAAGGGTTAAATTACCACACAGCATGAATATGACTGTTACGATGGCATTGGGACCTCAACATTCATTTAAAATTTAAAAATAAATTTGGCAATTACACAACCGCTTCTTATTATTCAGTGCTATGATTTTTCTTATCAGTGTCATGAGAGTTTCGCTGATCGGGCTTCTGCATTGCGGTTATAGCTGTTCTACCCTGCTAAGCCTGAAGAGGAAACCCATCAGTTGTACAACCCATGGTTGTACCTCAGCCTATAGGGGAACCAGGTGGAAGTGCCTCTTGTGTCCCAGTTGGGCCCGTTAGAGTTTTAAAGAGGACTCATGGAGTCCAGCTCTCCAGAAGAGAGAGTGTCTTCCACTCTGACACTGGCATTATCTGGCATTATGTGGCATTATTGTGTTCTGGAACATACAATACACAGTGCAGTATGTTTGTCAAAGTAATGCTAAGGAATATTAAGGAGATGTTAGGGTTATAATGTGTTATATAACAGTGTTATAATTCCTGGTATGTATCACTGGTATGTGGAATGTTAGACAGTATGCAGTGGTACTGCTTTATGTCTGCGTTGTATCTGGCGGTGGCTATGTAATTGTTTAGACCTCCTATCTGATTATATATGTGGCCCCATAGTGATTGTCAAATGCTAATAAAAAAATCTAGAGTAGGAGAGCAGAGAAATAGAGACTCCTGGTCTTTAACTAAACTTTGGATATCAGCACCTTCCAGGTCGTTTAACTCTTTATTTTAAACATGACACCTGCACGTATTTAACACCTGCAGCACACATTGGTCTGTGGCCGCAGCCTGACTCTCTGGTACCAGGCGGAGCAAACTTGGTGGGGCAGGGCTTGCACAAATCCTGGACTTAGAACCAGGACCATGAAAAAGGAAGAATAACAGCCTCAGGAAGCAGAACATGTGGCAGGCACACGTAATTCACACGTCAAAACTCAGACAGGGGTCCGCTTTCGAAAGGCTTTCTGACAGGCTATGGACTTTTGTCTTCGCTTGATAATGAAAATGCTCTGGGTGCAGGATGTCCGCTATTTGTGTGCAGGGGCGAAAAAGCAACATTTGGTCTTGTGAGGCACTGACGGTTGTTTTGTTGTTGTATAAAAACATCTTTGTTATACATGTAAGAATTGTTACTGTCATGTAACAATGATGAGTGGTTGGAGGTTGTTCACATTTTAGTAAGACATCTGTGCCACAAAGAAAGTCTGTAAGTTATATAACTTGATCTGGGAATGACACTGTGTTCTGAGCTGAGTAAATTAACTTTCAGCAACTTTCTGGATCTTTAAGATTCATGGGGGTTTGGTACCATCCAATTATGTTCAGTTAAAATGAATATGGTTGTGTCAGAAAATATTAAAATTGCTTTTTGCTTTAAAAAAGGTCCTGCATATTCATTACACACTAAGCCAAGTTGTTGTTTAATATCAGCTAGGGTTAACCCTAGGGTTAGGGTTAGTGTTAACCCTAGGTAATCCTATGAAGATTTTGTTCCAATTTTGTTCCAGTTTTGTTGGCCATTTTGCAGTATATTTCAAAAATGTTATTTGGCCATGTAAAAGTGCATCATTTTAGTTTTGATGAGCAGTGATCATGAGATCATTACAGAACTAGAAAGCTGGTCTAGTGAGTTTCCTCCCTCACATCAGTATCAAAGGCTGTATGTGAACTGTTTGAGTGAAGATGGAGATGCATGAGGTGGGCGTGTTGCTCAGACTCTACGTCAGGGGTACTCAAAAAAAAAAAAACACTCCGTCACGAGTGTTACGTTTGCCACCCCCGCTCAACAACTTACGTTCGCCAACACCCCCCCCCCCCCCCCCCGCCCCCCGCTCAACAACTTACGTTCACCACCCCCGCTGCACCGGACCTCAGGTCACAGGTATCTGCCAAAATTGAATTGGACCGCGGACAAATTTAGTTGAGTATCCCTGCTCTACATTGATGTACCACACTAATGTGTAGATTCACAGCAGGTACTACTGCTGTCGGCTGTCTGTCCTGCCATGAGAGGTGGAGTTAGCTACAGTGTGTCACTGGGCATTAGAGAAAGCATCTACTGTGTTTAATTAAGACAGTAAGCGATTGAAATGGAGAATATGTTCTAACTGACTGTGTGCATAGTTTCCTAATATTTCACAACTATCGTATACTGGTGGGGTGAGTATCAGTTTGATGTATGTACTCTAGTGATTAAGGTGATCAAACATCACAATGCTTAGAATAAACAGAGCTGTGATATTTACTTGGCTCTGTAAATTGTTGCTTTATATTTGCTGCTTTGAGTTTAAGCTTACAAATTTCTGTTTATTATCAGCATAGAGAAACAATTTGCTGTTCAGCTTAAGTGCAGGTAAAGATAAATGAACTCCAAGAACCTGCAACCTCAGTGTATTTCTTTGTTTGCTTTGACACCAAGGGCCCTCTAGTGGGTTGGATTCTTTAATGTCATTTGGATCTTGTTCCTTGACCCCATGCCAGTAATCTAACCCACATGGCACAGATGAAGAGGTGGCAGGCAGAGTGAGTGATAGGCACACTGATAGAGAGAGAACAGGTTTGCATTACATGGTGTCAGTATCATACACTGGCCTTATACATACCTCTTGTGTTGGTTCCATTACACTGGTTTTACACTTCACATTGACTTTGAACTTAAAATGTATTTAAAATGACTCTGTCTGGTTATTTTAGGTTAGACTACATTAGACAATGCAGTTACTCTTTCAAAGGCGTTGGTGAAGGGGTGTCATCAGCGTTAAGTACACTCATTTCATGGACCTCTGGACCAGGACATTGAATTCTGAAATGTTCTGTGTGGCACTCACAAGCCTCTGGTAGAGTGTAGTACAAAACTAAATATTAAAGGGTGAGACAAGAATATTTGCTGATCGCAAAATCAACATATAAACTAAGCATGTTGAACTCATGCAACTTGTTTTATACAAAATAAAAAATCTGAGTATTTAAAAAAATCATTTTGATCATTTCAGAAGAAAACAACTGTTCACAGCTGGACAAGTTTGTTTCACATCACAATGACCAATTCCACATAACAGTAAATCATCCACAATGTTGAGACCATCTATTTTCCAGATTTGTCCCTATTTAAACTTTAATTTGATGGTATTGATTCCACTCTAATATAGTGGAACTAAACTAGCTAAATGTAACAACAACATCAAACCATGAGTCAGACTGGTATGTGAACAATACAAAGACTGCATTCATGAACATCCATGAAGGAGTTCTGGTCAGGACTCTGAGTAGATCACCCAGAAAGGCTTATCACCCTGGGTTAGCACCTTAGGTAAAATTGTCAGTTCCTTTTGAAGTCACATATATATGTGAAGCTGAATGAGATAAATAAATAAAATATTGTTCTTGGATAATATTTATCAAAATAATTACCTTCAGAAAACTTTTACACTTGGGCTAGTCCTCTTGGGCATTTTTATGTCAGGAGATAATGGTGTGATTTTCTAAATAAATATTAAGACTAGCATTTCCAAATTTGATTGTCATTAAGAGATATAAATTTATGTCAACTTGTATTAATTGTTACTAAATTGCTAAATTTACATGGATTAACATGGAGTAAAAACCCGTAATATACTGATCGCAGTTGTATTGGTATTACTTGTTATCTGCTTCAGCAAATCCAGTCCCTCTCACCGCATAGGTGAAAATACAGTATTTATCATGTTCATACACACTATGGTTAGGTCTCATGCACTGGATATTATCATTTAATTGGAGATCTGGAGATCAGGATTGTATGGTCTTCATGAGATCCATTTATGAATAAACACAGGATCAGATTTACACTTGTAAATTAGTTTCTATTTACTCCATCGTAATATATTGTAATAAAACATAAATATTCCCATGTTTAGATTGGAATTAGTGCATGGTGTAGTGTGTCTCTTAACGATTTCCAGGAGATTACAAATGTTTAACAGAATGTTTGCGGCAATAAAATAGGATGATGAGAGAGAGTGTCCTCCTAAGGTGCTCATGCTGTTTGCCTTTTCACAAAATGTTACACTTCACTCATTGTTTCCAGTGTAACTGTATGATACTATATGAGACCATATGAGACAGCATAAAGGAAAACAAAACCAATGAGTGAGCAAAGAAAAAATAGCAAAACAATCAAAGCACAAATGAGGGAAAGAGGTATGTCTCTGTGTGTGTGTGTGTGTGTGTGTGTGTGTGTGTGTGTGTGTGTGTGTGTGTGTGTCTGGTGGTGGGAGGTTGTTGGGGGGGGGGGGGGGGGGGAGTCTCATAAGGACGTAATTGCACTGAATGTGAAGTGGCAGAGGACAGTTGTACTGAGTACTGAATGCTCCACTTCTTCTCGCCCGTTGCGTGACTACTTCTTGGCAGGGAAGCTTGTGGCCTGCAGCATAACAGAGGAAGGTATGTCTTAAGTGTTCTGCAGTAAACAGAAGGTCCTCACTGAGCCCAGCTGGGTATCTGCAAAGGTCTGACACACTTTGCAGCGTTTAATGACATCACGGTGCAGAACTGATCTGGGTGAGAGAGGAATGCTTCCCATGGTCAACATAAAATACCACTCAAAGAAGGAGTGGATCAGGTTAGAGCAAAGACATGAAGAAATAAGAGAAAAAAGAATAACAACACCAAAAGTACAGTCATGCTTCTTATAAATATAAAATGCAATAGAAGGACCTTCGTATTTATGTTTATTAGACTGTATGAGTCAAGATAGTCTCTGTTCGTGTCAGTCAGTGATTATTCATGACTTCCCTTTTTCATTCCATATCTATGTTTCTAATCTTGCAAAGTGAAAGAACACCCAAGCTTGCAGTTTGTATTTGTAGCTTGCTAAACATCACTGCAAGCCACTACAAAGGAATAATCACAAGAGGTGGGTTTGTAGAAAAGGAAAGAATGTAGGAGACAGTCCACTAGGAACTACGGTGGAGGACAAGCAGCACCGGTATCTGCCCAGCTTGTTGTGGTCTCTGCAGTCTGTGTAGGGTCCAGTGTGATAATCCTTCTCGTGATTATTGTCCTGGGGGGGGGGGGGAGTAGTAGATCTGACTACAGGAGCCTTGGTCACCTTGACGATCCTTTTCCATAAAAAAAGATCTTTGTTAAAATATTTTCTGTTTTAATATTAGTATCAAAAAACACTTTTAGATGGATTCGTGTTCATATTCTTTGAGGATGCTATCTTTTCTTACCATTTCTCTGAAGTAAAGTTTGCTACTAGCGAACCACACACTGTTTATGGGATGTCATGATTTCCTGAACTTCCAATGTAAAGTAGTTATGCCATACTAACACAGTATTTATTTCAGCTGTGTCTGTTGTCAAATGAAGCTAATCTCAGTTAAGGTGCAGCCCTTAGACAAATATATAATAGCTTTTAATTGAGTGCATTTTGTGCACTGCTTTTGCAAACTTATATTGTAAACAAATATACTGATGTCCAGTTCAGTTAGAGCAGTGCTGGTACTGAAAAGTTCAACACTTACCTTTGAATGAAGAGTGGAATTACATTGTTGATGAAAACTAAAACCTACAATTTTTGTGAGATGAGACATTGCATCTATCATTTCTATGTGTTGATGTTGAGCAAACATTGAGCTTTCCTGGTTATTACGGAACATAATGTATGTGTGTCTTTTATGAATTCAGCACTTTCCATAAGCCCAGATGGTTCATAATGTCACTCATAAATCCAAAACCTCTGACTTCCTGAGAAGCACAACTGCAGTCAAAACAATTTCATATACAGTCACAGCAGATCTTAACGTCGGACTTCTCTGTTTTGCAGACTGGGTTAGGGTTTAGGGTTTAGGAGTAGGGTTGTGGGTTTAGGGTTAGCCCTAACCCAGACTGATAAAGCTGCACTGAGTTTTCAGGGTTAGGTTAGGGTTTAGGGGTATGGTTTAGGGTTTAGGGGTAGGGTTAGCCCTAACCCAGACTTGTAAAGCTACACTGAGTCTTCAGAGTATGGATGGCAACTGCTGCTTAATCAGCTACTTAATACTCGTGAGGAAATGATCAAATTTAGTGGAAGTTGTCATGCAATGATATATACAGCTGAGGAAGTGAAAGAAAGAAAGAAAAAAGAAAGAATGAATGAATGAATGAATGAATGAATGAGCTGATTATTTAGGCAAGCTGATTAATTTATCAGCCTCACTAAATAAAATGTGGCAATGACAATCAATAGTGTCTTCTCTCCCTGTTACTGGAAACAAGGAAACATTACCTCATTACACACCCACAAGTGCACACACACACACGCACACACACACACGCACACACACACACACACACACACACACACACACACACACACACACACACACACACACACACACACACACACACACACACACACGCACACACACACACAGAATCTTGGTTTGTCTTGTTGGCATTTTTCCATTAATTTGTGTATTACTGTAGCTAAAAAGGTTATGCATACAACTAAACTCCAAATCTAACCCTACAATTAACCCTAATCTCTAATGTTAAACCATGGCTCTTTTACTTTGCCATATACAAAGCAAAATATCTCAGAAATATCATTATATTAAGTAATTCCCCACATTTCGTCTTCACAAAAAGCTAAACACCCCCCCTCCCCCCACTGCCACACACCCACAAACACACACACCAAACACACAGGAATTTAATGCCGAGCTTTGTGTATATGGCTCTGAGTATCATGTTTAAATATGCTTGTCATATGAGAGTATGTGTGTGTGTGTGTGTGTGTGTGTGTGTGTGTGTATGTGTGTGTGTGTGTGTGTGTGTGTGTATGTGTGTGAGTCTGAATGTGTATGTTGTGTAGGTGTGTGTGTGTATATGTGTGTGAGTGTGTGTGTTGTGTTGACTTTTGCGGACTGCCATACTCATATTCTGCAGCTGTCGCTGCCTGGCTGGTATCTGAGCTTCAACATCGCTGCCTCGCGTGCGGAGTGAGAAATTCTCTGTGCTAATGGTGCAAGGGTTTGTTTTCATCTAATGCCCCATTTTAAATATGCATTACACATATACACACTGTTCAGTCCTTCCTAATCAGAATTCAGATGCTTCCCAGATGGTGAGAGTAACCATGAGATTTTTATGGGCATGTTGCTGTAGACATAGAAGTTGCAGAGTTTTGAGGTTAAACAACATTAATAAAGAGTCTTTGGGGGCTTTTTTGCCATTGCAAAGAGCCCAGTAACCCTTGCAAATATTCACTCACACAGTAACACTGTAATTTAAGGCCATGGGGAGCAGAGGCCATAGACGTGACTAAGCTGGCCCGTTATGATAGACCATAATAACACCAATTCACAGTGGTGGCTCTGTTTGAAGTTCCATCACCCCATTAGAGTGTAAACGCAGTGTATCTGTGGTTGCCACCACTCAAAGGACACATTCATGATGATGCAGTCTGTCTTCTAGCAGGCGAGCAGATCTTCGGGCCAGCCAGGCCTTCGCACGCAACAGCTCACAAACTGTGACCTACGACCTTGCTGTACAGTGTGGAGAGTAGAGGGCCACATAAACCCTAGCATGAAAAATCGTTGACTGCATTTTGCTGAATCCTTATTCCAAATTTTACTTTTACTATTTACTACTAATCCCAAGAATATTTGACCCTAACTAAACTGGCATAAGCTTTTATACACATGCTAACATGATGTATGCGTCCATGCAAATTTACACAGAAATTAAAACAACTCCCTGCACTAAATGTGAATGTCTCCTCTGAATACTTATTACATTACTCAGGTTGTAATAATAAAGAGCTCATTTGAACAACAGACCCTTTAATATAAAGCATTTATTTCCCTCTTACTTTCATGTCTTTGGGCCACATGTGGATACAGGGGAGTCTTGCCAACCTAAATGAAACATTGAGTTGACTTGAAAATATAATTAGGTTACTCCAAAGTTCTTTTGCATGGGATGTTTCTGCTATTTTGTCTACTTACAAATACATGTTATGTCTGTTACTGGCAGATCAGTGTCCCTGTCCCCCTCAACTTTAAATAGTACTTCCATACACAGTGAATGAGACGAGGTCACCCTAGCTTGGACAGATCTCATGAGCACTTTGGTCTTGTATGTACAACATGAGTGCGAGAGAGGTGTGTGGTTTAATTGTTTTCACTACAGAACTGCTGTATCACACACAGAGGAGAACAAGTCAAAGGCAGAAAAATGGCATGTGTGTGTAAGAGGGTTTTCTAAGTAATGAATCAGTGGCTTCCGTTCCTGCTTCTCATTCACTGCTTCTCAGTGGCACTGTGCAAAACAACGTGTAGTGTCTTTTGTGTGTGTGTGTGTGTGTGTGTGTGTGTGTGTGTGTGTGTGTGTGTGTGAGAGAGAGAGAGAGAGAGAGAGAGAGAGAGAGAGAGAGAGAGAGAGAGATACTCGCTTACTCAGCTGAGGAAATGATTTGTGTGGTTGTACATTGTTTAGATCACACCATGGAAAATAAGTTTGGAGCTCCCTCCCTGGGGACATACACTTACAATCAGGACTTCCCCATTGACTCATATACACTTACAGTCAGGGTTTCCACACTGAACTCACTTACTTTTCCCTACTTTTGTTGTGTTTAGGAGCAGCATAGGCATTAGCATAACCGTTAGTATAACCATTAGCATAACCATTAGTGTAACCCTTAGCATAACCAGTAGCGTAACCGTTAGCATAACCGTTAGTATAACCATTAGCGTAGCCAATAGTGTAACCGTTAGCATAACCATTAGCGTAACCGTTAGCATAACCATTGGTGTAATCTAGCATAGGCTAACCGTTAGCTTAACTGTTAGTGTAATGTAGCTGTTAGGTAAGGTGCAAAATTTTGTCACACAACATACAGCTTCATTCATTAGACTAAAAGCCAAGCAGCAATAGGCCTACTTCTAAAAATTCACAAAGCCCTATATATTCTATACCAAATCTGCAATAATTTTGTTGTTGTTGTTGTTTTTGTCACAGGCAATAGTGTATCATATCAAACAAAATAATTTTCTCAATAATTTACACTAATTAGTACATTAGTGTACATTAGTGCTTTATTCTCAAAGGTGCAAGTACCATTTTAAAAGGAGAATCGAGGATTTTGTGCAGACTGGACATTAATGTGCATTAGCCTACTGGATTTTAAAGAATTTATTTTTATCTGCATTTTTAGAGAGGAAAGAGGGGCTAATAGAATTAGCAGTAAAATCTTCCCAATGGTTGTAACCCAATGGCTCAGCAGAGTAGTTCTGTGAGACTTTGGCCCTGATGGAGAGTTTGGATTCAATTAATTGCCTTAACACAGCCACATGTGACACTAACATCGGCTCACACGCAAACCTCTCAGATTACCACATCCACCTTCTCTTCCGCTTTTGCCATGAACGCAACCAGAGATGACTTAAGGAAAAATAACTGATGTGTTATAGCTTTGTGTGGCACCTGAGCCCACAGTCTTCTACAGTTAAAGCTACATATGCGCTGGATTTACCTCTACAGAAAGGCTTCTGGTAAACAGTGTATAGTAGTCAGTGGTGATTTAACAGACAAAAATGTTTTTGAGCAAAGAATGCATGAATACCAACACCACAGTAGTGAGCTGGCTGATGTATTTGTGCTCAATGGAAAAGTAGTTCCAGACACTTTGTAGTTCAGTCCCAATATTTCTGAGCAACTTTTTTTTTTAAAGAGAGAGAGAGTGTGTGCTAGGATTCAATTAAAGAAAAACAGGAAATAGAGGGAGAGAGAGGATGAAAGAGAGAGAAAGAGAGAGATAGAGGATGAGAGAGAGAGGACGAGAGAGAGAGAGGATGAGACAGAGAGAGGAGGAGACAGAGAGAAGCAGAAGCTGGGAAAATCTAAGTTCAGTCCAAATTGTATTACAATTACAATTGTATAGTGGTTTTAACCTGCTGCATGTTTTTGCAGCTGAAAAAGTCTGAAAATGCCCTGCACTTTGACTTATACTCAATACTTTATTAAAGACCCCCCTTCCAGACCTGCAGCAGCTCATAATGATTCCACTAAGTGTTGAAATTGTTCTGTAGGAGTCTTGGGCCATGTGGACAGGATGGTTTCTTGCAGTTACCGCAAATTAGATGGAGGTACCAACATGCTCTGAACAACCCAATATTTCATAGGATTAAGATCTGTGGACTGTTGAGGCAGCAAACGGAAATGCACTGACATGCTTCTGCAAAACGTTCCATGACTAGACAACCCTTGTACCGTGGTGAATTGTCCTGCAGAGAGTGTCCTTCTATCATAGAGTAAACAGTTACTATGAAGGAATTAACTTGCTTGCTTACAAAGCTTAGGTAAGCCCTGCTGTCCAAATGTGCATCCACAGAGATCATGGAGCCCAGGGTGTGACTACACTGTTACTGCCCCTCCCACAACCTGAACTGTTGACACCTGACAGGAAGCTCATGCACTCACGCTGCTTTCATTCATTTGACCAAGCAACGTGTTTCCACTGTGTAGAGATACAATTTTTGTGCTCATTTGTCAATAGGAGTCTTGCGTGCCTGTTTCCCTCAGACAGCAATGGCACTCAAGCTGGTCATCTGCTGTTATATGCCATCCGTGCTAAGGCTCGATGGGTTTTGTGTTCGGACATGTTAAGTAGAGCACCAGGGTTGTGTTTGGCTGTGGTTTGCTTGACTGTGCACTGGCTGTTAGTCTGACGATTCTTGTCATCCTCTTCTGACTCATTAGTGAGTTGTTTACATCCACAGGAGCCCCTTTTAGAGGATGTTTCTTTATCACCCCATTCTTGGTACAATTGCAATTCTATTGCATACTATTGATAAAACCCAACAAGATTGGCAGGTTTTGAAACACTGGCACCGGGTCGTCTGACACAGATGATCATGCCTCTTTTGAAGTCACTCATTTTCCCCCTTCTAATGTGGATCCATGTGAATCCACCTCATCATGATTATGATGATTGAAACTGATAGAAAAAAACTTGCCTAATTTTATAAACACGTCTAATTACCATACAATGAAACTCAACTGTGAAAGGCTGGCGTATCTAAATTAAATAAAACATATAAGCAGGAATATATTTCTCATTAAATTTCTAATATTAAATAAAGTTGCATAAATAATACTAAAAAATTACACACAATCATTTACCACAACAAGGAGTACCTCTGTACCCCACAGAACTAACAACTGCAAGGTTACACCTGTCCTGTTGGTAATGCTGCCCAAAACGTCAGCACGTATATTTAGGCCCTAGTAAGTCATGTAGTGTTACTGCTGTCCTACGCTGCTGTGTAAAGGAAAAGAGAAGGAGGCACCACAAAAAGCAGGATGTTTGGGAGTAAAAGTGCACTGTCTCTTTAAGAGTGTGTGTGTGTGTGTGTGTGTGTGTGTGTGTGTGTGTGTGTGTGTGTGTGTGTGTGGGTGTGTGTGTGTGTGTGTGTGTGTGTGTGTAGTATTAGCGGGGGAGGAAGGAGGGGGATTGCGTGACTGCAGCAGACAAGGAGCTGACCTCAGAGAAGTGGTTATGAAAACGATCTGTCGAACAGCGCGCAGGAGACCAGCCCTGCAAAAATGACAGGGGACTTCCTCTGTGTACACAGACTTTCACACATGCAGAGATACTGAGACTGAGAAGACTAGGAAAACCACATAAAAAGACATGGTTTCCAATCTTCTGACATAAGTAAATAAAGTTATATAATATAATACAGTTATATAATAAAATCCTGATCATAATATTTTCTTCAAAATATTTTCACACACAAAAGTGAATGAAAAGATTATTTTAAAATGTATTTATAGTGATTCTGTTAACTGTCTGATAATCCAATCTCCTCACGGCATATCTTCACTGATACAGGCAGAATGGAGTAGTAGTGCAGTGAAGGGAAGAAGCATTCAAAAAGAGTGTGAGAGGATATCAAAGAGTGTGAGAGGGTATCAAAGAGTGTGAGAGGGTATCAAAGAGTGTGTTTGCAGATGCAGTGTGATATACAGCAGGGCAGTAGAGATAACAACTTCCCAGTAGAGGTGTAGCTACCGAGATTGTTGCTATCCAATTACTCATCACATTCCACATAATTCCTCATCGTATATGACAAGGACCAACCTTTCATTACAATTATTTAAATTCAAGTCTGATCTCTTTTGTTATCATAGATTTTGTCATCCAGTAGTCTCGTTCTGAATGGCCCGGTGGGGTTTTAAACATGTAACAGAGTTGCAGATTTGTGTGTTTTTCTCCTGTTTCCTGTCGTTCACAGTGGTGGAACTACTAGAGGTTGAAATGTAGCCCTGAATAAATCCATTGGAAGCTAGTGGTGTTCTTGCACAAGGGGGATATATTTTGTGTGTTTTTAAAAGATCATAGTGTTTTGTAAAATTCAAATGAGGTCTTTCAGGAAGAATGTGACATAAGCAGATTTAAGCTTACTGTAAACATAGAGTCGCATATGGTCTTCATAACAGAGTAAATGTGTGATTATACCCAAGACCCGTATACCTCTGCAGCACTGCAGACTTTAGAGCTAAACTTGCTTTGACAGAAGATCACCGCAGGGCTTGGTGCCAAAGTCTGCTATAATAGCCAGGGAGGTGGATGATGCAGAGTATCAAACACATGCACATACATACACACATATACACATACACAAATACACACACACATACACACACATATATACATATACACATACACACATACACACATACACACACATACACATACACACATATACACATACATACATACACACACACATACATACACACACACAACACACACACACATACATACACTCATACTCAGACACACTCTCAAGTGCATACACAGACATAAGCTATATGCATATTTATGTATATCATATATAAAACATGCTCATTAGGAGATACACTAGTTATATGTAATGTGTAGTTCCTTTACATTTCTGTCTTTTTAGTCTGTATTGAAGTATTGGGTTTGTTCAAAGTGGAGTTTTTTGTGTGTGAAATCTTAAGGCAGCAAAGCCCAGAAGCAGTCAGGTCTTTCAGGAGAAGCTCTAGTCTAAGTGCTCTAGTCTAAGTCCTCCACCATGCTTTGCGTGCCACACTCTTTATTCATATAAGCCACATTTGACCATTGCATAACTCCAACATTTTTGACCATTTCTCTAAGCCTTTCCATGATTGAAGAGTTTTTCTCTGTAAACACAGTCACTGCCAAGCACCACGAAGACACTGCCACTCCTCTGAGCGCTACACTGAGTGTCTTCATCAATTCACTTATTTCGCAAGTAATCAGTACAGACAATAAATTAAACTCAATCAATTAAACTCAGTAATGTTTTAGAACATCTATGCATCTTACCCTAGCATTCTTTCCTGCCCTGAATTTAATTCCACTTTCAGATACATTTATTAACACGGCAATTAAGATCAGGATGCTGTTTATACTGGTGTTGCTCTGTGCAGTAATGGTGCTCAGGTGTTTCTACTGCTGGTCTCACACATTCACACACACTGAGACAGCAAGAGTGGAGGACCAGCCAGTAACACTGAGCCTTGTATGATTACCTGCCAGGTATGGACACCATTATCAGGGAACAATTACAACAGATAATATTTCAAACCTCGATTTACTGTAGCATAATAGATAAATAGCTGTTGTAGGCATTTTTACTTGCTGTTGTTTTTTTCTTTATCCTTCCAAAAACTTCTCATGAAAACAGAAACTGCCAGCAGAAAACTCCTGAGGATACTGCTCTTGTATTTCCATTCAAACACTATACATGTCATTAGAAGTAATTGTGGACCTTAACCATCCTAAGTCCCTGAGTATCCAGACGTTTGCAGGTGCAGACCTGCCATTCAGTGAGTACCTGGGGCTGTGAGTTCAGCTACCCTCTCACTCATGAGTCTTGTTTATCTTAGTGAGAAAACAATAAAACAGAAGCCCCAGAAAAGCATGGCCTCACCTCAACCAAAGGTCTACTTTTTAATTTTTGCAATTTCATTTTCATTGCACCCATTTGTCCATTCCTGCGACTGAAATTTCTACCATAAAGAGGGACAGGGACCAATCTTTTCATGACCTACTCTATGAACTGAAAGCATTCTCAAACTTCCTAATGAAGTTTTACCAGTTACATTTACCAATCATCATAAAAGGTTACATATTGTTTGCACACATGGTTTGTAAGTTCCCGTGACTTTCCCCACCTTTCCGCCAGTTTGGAAATGCTTTCAGAACAAAGGCTATGATGTAGAAATATATCAGAGCGAAGCACCACCATCACCGATAACACCACTTGAAATGTTTTAGATGTGGCAATCCTGAGAAACATGGCTTTATACTCTCAGCACTATAAGACTTATATTAAATCATTCATTTCATGTTTTTGCCAGAGATTTGTTTTCAATTAATTTCAAATTTGAAACTTAGATTAAATAATAATGTCATTATTTATAGCCCAATGTACAAAAATCAAGCAATAAAATACAGTGATCATGCATTGTGGAAATAACATGAGCAGCGTGTCTAACTATGTGGTACTCATAATGCCAATCCAGCTCCACATCACAGTTTAAAATGCAGAGGTATACAAAGCGGTGTGTTTGGCTAGGGTTAGGGGTTAGAGGTTAGGGGTTAGGGTTAGGCTTAGGGCTAGGGTTAAGGTGACTGTTTCATCACCTCATTGCAGACTGTGACACTGTTTCAGTGAAACTCTTGTAAATGTCATCACATAAAAGCTCTTTTTCCACATACTGCAGTACAAAATTGAAAATGGTCACGATGATGAAGGAGGATGCTGAGTGTGCCGGAGAACAAGAAAAACTAGTTTAACCTGCTGTCTGTGGACGTCTAGATGTCTACCACTGTGGTTACAAGAGCTTGTTAAAAATCAGCCCTTTCTTTTCAGTTCTAATGTTTTTTAATGCACAAGCGACAAGTACTGACAGCTGAGGATCTTTTAGTCTGACTACATTACCATCTGTATTCCAGGCCCATACACTGCAATGATAGTGCTGCTGTCCAATTGTGAAATCTTCTCATGTTTCTTTGCCTTAAGGTTAAGTTGTTAAGGAGAATAAATTCAGGTATGAAAAATCTTATTTAGTATTGATCATTGCACGGATGTAATTTGGGGGCATCACATGTCCCCCCCCCCCCCCCCCCCCCCCACTTTTTCAAAAGCTGGTTTTGGTCCCCCCCAGTTTTTACAGTTAAGACCAAATATTTAAATAGCGACGAATCCATGCCCCCCCCCCCACTTTTGAAATCAAAATTACGTCCATGGATCATTGTAACTTTATACATGTTAAAATCTATTTAAAAAAATAGTACACTTGATGCAACCTTTCTTTACATACAGATCTACACAGCTGAATAAAGATTAAACATTCTGTTCCATGACCTGTCGTGTATAAGTAGATAAAAACCCTCACAATAAGACACATGCTTTGAGACTCACAATGAAGCTCTTACATCTAATTGCCTTTGAATGTTTTACCCAGGCCAAGTTGGTACTAATCAACAAACTGTTGATCAGCGGTTTAAAGTGGTTATAGATGAACCCAAAGGCAGACGAGAGTGGAAAGGTCCATTCTTGGGTGAGGAGGGGTGGCTAATGCTAATACTATTGGTAACATGAGCCTTTGCCATATTTCCAGGCTTTTTCTCTGCAAATGAAGGTGGGTCATTCTGTTGGCAGCTCAAGGTCAGATCATAAACTACACCAGGATACAGATGCAGTGCTGCACCAGCCCCAAAGCCGGACGGAGAAGAGGGCTAAGAGCCATTGGCTAAATGCTAACAATAATGTTCTTTTTTAACTCAGAGGGATCCTGTCATCATGGAGACAAATCAAATTCAAACCCTAGTGCTTCTTTATGCTACTACATCCTACACCATACATAATACATGGATCAGTTCATTACCTACTACACCCTACATACTACATACTGTCGGATGGAGTAGGTTATTTCATTATGGCAACTGTGTTGCTGAGCCTAAGATCAGGGTGAGGAGCTCAGCTATCTAGAGATTAGAGTAGAACTGTAGAGGAGCAAGTGGAGGTGTCCGGGGATCACAAAAAATATTTTAATTCATTATTAATTCAGGAAAATATAGAGACATGTTGTTATTTTGCAGGAATAAGTCCACAGGGTTGCCAACTTTTGAAGATCGCTTTGCGTGTGATTTGAACCCTGAGGAGAGGTGGCGCGCGTAAGTTGTTGACGGGGGGTTTGGCGAGCGTAAGTTGTTGATGGGGGGGGGAGCGTAAAATGGACACAAATTAAGTGTTATATCGCGATCTATCGATCGCGGGTGGTTGGCGCCAGAGCGAACTAGTAACTCATTGAATCATAGATATGGATCAGAGGTAAATAAACAAGATATTTTTTTTCGGCGTGAGATATCGGAAGTGTGGCGTGAGAGCGTGTGAAAACGGTCAAATGCGTCTCACGCTCAATGCGTGAGAGTTGGCAACCCTGAGTCCAAGCTTAAGAATGCATGCAAAAATATTGGCATGTTTTATGGATCATGGAATGACTGAAACATGCAATCCTGCAGGATGGTTCCACCTGCAGGATGAATTTTTTGTCATGTTGTACATGTGCAAATGACTGCAAATAAGGTCAGAATTCAGGGGTATTACTGGAGCTTGGCTGACATTCAGCACAACTGAGAACAAAAGTTAAACATGGAGGTTCCTGTAACAGTAATTAAAGTGTGCATGCTTGGTTTTAAATGTCCACTAGTTCAAGAAGGATCAAGTGAGAGCACTGATCCATATCTACATAGTTGATTCATGATGGTCATTAATGGGAAATTGACATCTCATCCTTTAGTGTTGGGTGACAGTCTTTTCAGTGTGGCTAAACACTGCAGTTGCCAAGCGGGCGTTTTAGCTGGGTATTGTGAGTCTGTTGGCCAATGTCCAGAATGGTTCGTTTCTCTCCTTTTTGCATTTTAAGGATTGTTGCACCTGGCAACCCTGCAGTTTAATCATAACATTACCTTTGTCTGTATCATTCGTAGATGTTAGTATACCCCCAAACAGAGCCAGAAAACCTTGTTAAAAAAGCCAGTTGGAGTTACAAATTTCAAGCACATAATTGTAGTCAAATGGCCTTTCATTAAGCATTAATTTGGTAGCATCCTGAGCCGTAATTAGCAGCCATAGTAGGCAGTAAAGACTGATGATCTTTTTAAACAAATTATCTTAAAGTGGTCACTTTTAATTACAAGATTTTTCCACAAAATTTTAAGCACAGTTTTCTGTCATGAAAGAATGAACTGAATAGTTCAAAAACTGAATAGATCCAATATAGATTCATGAGGCACTCCTTTTATGATGACCTGATTTGTTGCATCACAAAAAACAGTTCTGTGTTTCAAAATTAAATTTATATATATATGTGCAATAATTTCACTACTAAAGAAACTTAAAAGAGCAATTGCATGCACACACGAACATATGCAAGGATGCATGCACATACACACACACACACACACGCATGCATACACACACACACACACATACACACGCACACACACACATGCATGCACACACACACACATACACACGCACACACATACACGTGCATGCACACACACACTCACGCATGCACACACACACACACACACGCATGCACACATACACACACGCATATGCACACACAAGTGTGCTAAAGATGTTTTGCCTAAGGCATTGTTGCATGTGAGGTCTCGAGTTTAAATTTCATACTATAATAGCAGCCGTGCTCGTGGTCACGAGAATAAATAGAGTATGAGACAAACATGGGAGAACTCAGAGAGAAGAAGATATAAGGGTAAAATTATTCCAGTCAACTGCCATCCACCAACTTTAGCTTTTATCGTGAGCTTTGGCATTGTGTTGAAAAGAAACCAAAAATAAATAAATAAAATGGTAGTGGATATATTCTGCCAGAAACCTCTTTATATTTTAGCAGTAAAAAACTGCAGATTTTAAACGGTTTTAAAAATATATATATATATACCCTCTGGTTCTCCAATATCTCTATGTACCAGATATATCAAACGTAGGGTAGATGTTTCTGTTTCTGTTTAAATATGTTTTTTTTTTCAATTTACAACACAATTTTTTTTTTCTTCAAAACATAAATGTTTTGTAAATAAAGCACACAGTAGAATGCAGAGACATACTTTATATCATCTAATATGATAAAGCTGTTTATAGTTCATTTTAAAGTGATAAAAAAACAGGAAAAAACAATGAAAAAAGAACAATGAAAAAAACAAAAAGAACCACCCTGCTCCTGTTTTGCTAAACAAGAAAAAAGAAAAAGATTTAAAAAAAGAAGCCCAAACATTGCAGACATTTAACATATGTTAAAGAATTAGGTTCTGTTGCATCGCAGACCTTTTGCATTGAGCATTCATTGCTGCCAGTAGTCATCAATATTTAACAGCTGTTGTTCCTCTGAAATTCTTTATAGGCTAATGTGGCTTTGCAGGCTTGCACGCAAGGGCTTGGCAGTGTGCCAGCAGTCTGTCAGTGACGGCAGGAGATTGACAGAAGGTTTGTTCGCGTGACAACGGCAGTTTGGTCAGCCAGCTCCTGGATCTAAAAACAGCATTATCTCTCTCTCTCTCTCTCTCTGTCTGTCTCTCTCTTCCTCCCTGCCTCCCTCTCTCTCTTCTCTGTATTTCCTGCCCTGGTTACATGGAGGAGGGGTTTTAAGGGAGTTAAGTTTAAGCAAAAGAGTGTTGGCTGCCAGCCAGTGAGCCGCCCCACTGCCTTGAGACAAATATAGAATGTGTTCAACATTGTGTGTGCGTGTAAGGCTGCGTAGAGCAAAAGGAAATAAAAATGTTCTGCTGGTAAATACATGATTGTTTAACTCCTTTAACAGTGTCATCTCACAACTTGAAAAAAAACAACAGCAAAAAAATACAGCTCTTAGTTGGAGCTGTTAAAGGAAGATGGATTTCAAACTGACTGTACTGTAAGTGTCTAAATATAGAGAATAACTTCCATAGTACAAAATATTGTACAGTACAGTGTATTACAGAGCATTGTACTGGAATGCAATTTTGAAAAAAAAAAACTTATTGTCAGCTATTCTACTGCTAACACACACATCTAACTAGCTTGGCAATTTTTTTTTTTTCCAAAAATATGTTCCAGTGTCCAGTACTTTAATGACTTGGTACCAATGAGCCATCATTGGCTTAATGACCTGGTAATAACAAAGACACGTCATTTGTTTTTCTATATGTTTGTGCTAGGAACGCTGTTGACATGAAAACAACCATTGGCTTTTCAGAACAGTCGAAATAGGCTGAATGTTTTTACATACAATGGATTTACAAAGCCTGAAACAGTGAGATCCAGAAGAGGTAGTAATATGATCATTATTAATGTGATCTTAAAGATCAATCGAATATGTTCTCATCTAAAACATACTGCAAAGATAAATAGGATCACCTAAGGGAAACGTAGATACCTGTAGGAGAGTTTTTCAGGCATTTCTACAAATGAAGAGACTGATCTCCACCTTTTGATCACTGCCACATTACACAGTCAGACGTCACAGTGCTGAGATTTGGAACTCGCCTTAACGGTTAGTTCAACAGATGTCACTCAGTTTATGGTCAATATGAAACAGGCTCAATTAATCCCAGCTAGAAAGTCTGGTATGCACAACATCCTCTTTCTAGTCAGACAAAGCTGAGAGTGAAGAAAGTTGGTATTTGTGATGCAGAACATGTAAGTATGCAGCAATGTAAGTATACTGACAAGTCACAATTATTCTTAATTTATTCTTAATACTCTATTTCTTTTCAATTTATTTAAAACATTATTCAATACTGTTTTATCAGTTTAAATGTATATTCACCAAAAGAAACAATATTCACTATTCTATTCTAAAATAAATATAAAGCTATTTTTATTTTTTAAAAATGGCTATCAATGATATTTGTTAGGTTGGCACTTTTTTTATAAATGTAATAAAGAATATCATACATTTGATTTCTTTAAAGTGATTGTGCAATGTAATCACGTTTGCTTTCATTATGAAGGACGTCATATATTTTATGGCATAATAATGGTACATGTAGCATTAATGGTCAATACTATAAAGATCCCATGTTTTTATTTTATATTTTCAGTTTTTCAGTTTATTGTAATCATTACAGTATTTTTTATGTCAAATTTGTGGAAATATACTATGAATGTATAGAAATCAAGAAAGGGTTGTTTAATAAAGGGTTGTTTATTTAACTGTTACTAAATATGGCTTGGGGAGTTAATAAAACTTTACAATAGAGCATTGACACCAAACTTATGGTTTTCTGCCAGCCTGACACATGGACAGAGTAGCAGCTTATTTCATACCGGCTGTTGTGTGGAACAGGGAGTTCTTAGAAGCACCTTCTAAACCACCTGTGTCTGGTTTCGCGGGATGTTGTGTCTCTTGTTGTAAGTCATGACCTCAGGTTGCAGACACAGGCCACAGTCTCTGGAGTGTCACACAGACCCTTCCTGATGTCATCCTACACTAAACATGCCACTCCTTAAATCCGCTATCTGAACACTCAGCCATTAGCTTCTCTGTTTTCCTGTGAATGCTGTGAATAAAGTCTGTGTTGGCATGAGGGTGCAGGGCCTCAATCATTCATGCTTCTGTGTGCTTCACCTTTCTTGACCTCTGTCTCACAGCTTCATGAGGAAAAAGCTGCAGAATTCGGATTCATTTCCTTCTCCACTTTCCTCACTTTCTAACAACCACAAATGTTATTAAAATGTCATTGGACATAAGTGGGACAGAAGGACGAAAGAGACACAAAAGACTTTAATGCCCTGGCAGGAAATAAATTGCTGAACAGTCCTGGTTGGTTTAGTATTATTGGTGGCATATGATGAGTAAAGTGATGAAGGGGAAAAAATAGGTTGTGGAATTGTATCAGGAGAGAAAATGATCAGGAGTCACGGAAGCACAATTACTGTAGGAATGATGACAGAGGGGAGGGGAGCAAGCAACTTGTGGGAGAGAGAGAGAGAGAGAGAGAGAGAGAGTGTGTGTGTGTGTGTGTGTGTGTGTGTGTGTGTGTGTGTGTGTGTGTGTTAGTTTGTGGGGGTGGTAGGGGGTTAGTAGTGGGTACATTGTTACTGGAGTGTGACTCTACATGTGTTTGACATGATGACGAATTGGGTAATGCACATTTTTTGGGGCTTACAGATGTTGCGTGACTAATCCGTGTGTGTGTGTGTGTGTGTGTGTGTGTGTGTGTGGTTTGAAGTAGGCATTCCATTCCTTTTCTGTTTGTTTTGCTGAACTTGTAATTGTCATTTTTTGCATCAGATCACATAACATAATAGTTTTGTTTGTCAGGAATAAGGTGAGATTGCTATATCCTACCAAAATTCCAAAAATAACCTAAAATAGCACACAGGCAAATTTAAATTAGTCTAGTCAGACAGCATTATTCTTGCATCATCCTGTTACATATATAATGTATACAGTAAAATATCATAATATTTATATAATAAAATCTAACATGGTTATTACATATTACATTTGAGCACATTAGGAATTATATTAGGTGTGTAAACCACTGATTAGACTGACTACACAGCTTGAATCTAGTTACCTTTCAGGTAATTGCCTATATTCTAATGCTTACTGAATCGATAAACATATAGCTTTTATGTATTTCTTGTATGCCTTACTTCTCACAAGTATTTTTATTTACTTTCTAACAAAATTTTATCACTGGAATTAGTAGAATGCCTCTAGAAACATTCCACAGGCCTCTGTGTTGTGCAGGCCTGGTTTCATTCTCCATCCAAACTCATAACATTCATATTTACAGTATTTGACATCATCAGAAAAGAAGATGGAAGCCAAAGCAAATTCCTGCATAATACAACTCAGATGAAAAGATACATTTGAATGTTTAAAATTAGGACGAGTTTTGGATTGTGTTCACACCTCACCTTATAAATTCTTTTATACGTCATTCTGTTACATGGACATCCTGTCTCTTCCTCTTGTATATTTGTAAAGTCTTGGGGGATATCACACTACTAACATCTTTTTCAGATCAATGTAAATGTATTTCCATACATTTATATTTTTCCATGAATGTGTAAATGGTGATTGATTTGCATCTAGCAGTTAACCAACATGCAAGAATACCTGTCTGAATCACCACGTTTATTTTTTATATTCAAACATTTCTGCATTGTTTCAGTAGTTTGAGTAGTTTAATCATACATAAAATATAAATGTAAAATGCTGAAAGGTTTTTTATTTTTGAGAAAACATTTTGGAATCTGAACACCTAGATTAGAAAAGGATTATCATCTCAGAACTAAATAGCCAAAATGTGTGTAGAGCATCAGACCATGAGAAGGTCTGGATTTCTAAAGCCAGAAAAGGAAGATTTTTCCAAAATAAGGGGAAACTATGTGGATATTATGTGTGAATACTGAGATCTTTAAATCCTTATGACTGGAAAAGTAATAATACCACACAAATTTCACATATTAGATATTGCCACGGTGCCACAATGTTCATGAGGAATCTTGGGAAACTCAATGGTATAAAAGTTTTTGTTCTTTCCTATACAGCCAATGAAGAGAAGCCATCCAGGAAACAAGTTAGTCCTCCTGTTCAGGAGGTTAGGAAGGAGAACACATCACATGTGCCTTGCGTTTCTGAGAGTGAACTTCTACTGGAGGTGGGTGTATTTCTAATGGTGCCACATTCCTGAAACATATTCCTGAACTTGTTTACACATGACTTAATTTAAATGCCATATGTATCATACATGTATCATGTATGCCGTGAATGTAAATGTAAATGTATATGGAAGCTGTTTTATGCCGCTTATCTTAGAATGCAATGATGTGACATGGCTTTACTCCACAATTCACATCATCATCCATACCACTTCATTCAGGGTCTGAAGCACAGAAATTAGTGTTTATTAGATTATTTGTGTTTGAATATGAATGTTTTACAGGCATGTGCCTATAAACAGCTTCATTTTTTTATATCATGACCTGCTCAGCTCAGTATGTCTGCTCAGTATGTTGACCCTTCATTGGATGGTATGGTGATGAATTTCTCTAAAATGGAACATTATTCTGAACTCTGTTTGAAAAGTGATTACAGAGACAACATGTGTGATGATGTGGACATGCTGACAACTATAATGCTGTATAGAAATATACTGATTTTTTCACAACTGATACAGAAATGCACAACTCTTTACAACGGTGAAGAGTCTTCAAGATACTTATGTGACTCTGACACCTGTGACATCACCCACAGCCCCCATAATCCCCATTATCAGTTATCATCATATCTGCTTTAGAGGTATTAGATCTAGATAAAGTTTATAAATGGAAATCTGGCCTTCATGCAGTGAGTCGATGTGTGCTAATGCTAATGCTAATGCTGTGAACATGAGGCAGTGGGTCACCAGTTTGGTTCAGAACAGGAGCAAACAAGACTGGTTTAACTCTCATCACTCAGTTTTGCCTGATCATGTTCATACCTTTGTCACAATAATGTTTGTTTTTGTTAAAATGTAGTTTTCCCCAACTTCTTTAAAAATCATAAAGCGATTTATTAGGAGGGTGGGAAACTGACCTTCCTCAGAGGAAAACAAAACAGTGGACAAACCAAGAGGAATTTTTCAGCTCACAGGCCTGGCGACATTCAGTCTTTTAAATGCTTTGAATAGATTTTCAGTTGACTGTGGTAATGTGTTGCCCCTCATTGCGTGACTTGAAAAACCACTGATTTCAGCCTTCTGCCATTGTTTATGGGGGAGAGGGGAGGTTGTCTGGCCTCCAGAGGGCAGGAATATTCCAGAGAGTCCTCCCACTCCCTTTCATGGATGACTCAAAACGCTTGGAAAGTCTGGTGATGTGCCTTTGAAGTCCCATCAACAATGTGAGGGAAGAAGCCAGTGAGCAGGATGTGAGCTCAGCTGGCGGAAGGGTGACTCTGCATTCCTGACAGCTCTCAGGAAGAAAACGCTACTCATATAGAGTTTAAAGCCTCACAACTGAGAACACAAACAAGGGAGCCGTGCGCCTGTACTTGGACGTTCTGAGAGCTCATATCTCATGTGAAGACAGAGACAGCCTGTTAGGACTGAAGCCACTTTTCACAATTAGAACAACACTGAATTGTTTGAGATGCTGTTCAGACAGACAGCATTGGGTTAAAACTGGACTCTGATTATTCAATACAGTTACATTTTTTATGGCATGTTTTACAACAGAAATTGTCACTGGTATAGGACATTGAGTCTATAGCCCTAATCAGTAAGCAGAAAGTAGCAATGTAAAATAAATGAAACAGGACTGAAAGGAACAAACATCTAACAAAAGAGCAGCAGTCGTCCTCTAGGGGGCGCTGCACAATGGTATAGAGGAACAGCGCTCCAATGCCACACCAGTCGTCCTCTAGATTATACTGTTATATTATACTCCTCTATGGGATACTACTCCAACACAGTGGGATAGAGGTGCGGCCTGGACACAACCAACCCCCCCCCCCCCCCCCCCCACACACACACTCTTTCATGGGTGGTGCTTGTGATGGCTTTCAGCACCTGCACATACCACCAGCAGTAGCTCCTTATCAAATGTATTGGGCAAAGGTCCTAACACAGACCATCATCATCATCATCATCATCATCTCTCCCTACTCACAGCTCGTGCTTCAAGACGTCATGAACCCCAACAGAGATTCTAATGTAATAATAATAATAATAATTTCCACTAGCATGGCTCAGGCTCTTGATAGTTCTGACTAGAAGACATATATAATTCTTGCCATGCCCACTTAACCCATGCCCCTCCCACTTAATGTATGCCCCTCCCACTTTACAGAGACTCCTTGATAAACATAACAAGTCTCTTTGTTCCTTGCAGGTTTTGAACTCCACTTCACTGTCAGTGGCAGATTTATGTTTGAGCCATTATCTGAGTCTGTGCCACTGAGTGACTGAATCTTAGTTCAAAGTAGGATACAATTATGAAACATATTAGGCTTAACTCTCATGGTGCAAACAGACACACACACTCATGTAAGCACACACACTTACACACACACACACACACACGTAAGCACACACTCATGTAAGCACACACTCACTCACACTCACGTAAGCACACTCACTCACACACACACACACACCCACACACACACACACACAAGCTGAGCCCCAAATCCTCCCATAACCCCCTGTTCTTTCCCACACCCGTTCTTGGCAGGGAGAACGTAGCAGTGCTTCTCTGCTCTGTCTCACATTAAAGTGAAGGTGACAGGGTTTGGCCCACATTGCACTGCTGCTCACGCGATCACTGACGACTTGGCGAGAGAACAAACGTTCTGGTGAGGTACCAAACGGCCGTGTGGAGCCGGCCTCTGCTCCCTCAGCTCTCTCCTGCAGCGGCCCAGCCAGGATGGACCTGATGAATGAAGCTGAATGTATGACACGATCCATTTTTCACAGGTGTCTCTAAATGGCACTGAGCAGCGAGAGCAGTTCTGTCAATAGATATATCAGTGTACCTGCCCACGGGGGAGGGCCTAACAGGTCAAATAATGATAAAACTGTTGGGAACGATTGTGTCTAAACTGCCCTCAGGTGAAGCTTGGTCAGCGTATCACCTTCTACACACATAAGCAGCAAAGTACATATATGGTGTAAATATAAAAATGAATAATTATCTATTTTGTTCTTTTACAGTCTCTGACTGGCTTTGCTCTGGTGGTAAGCAGTGATGGAATGGTCTTCTATGCCTCATCCACTATAGTGGATTATCTGGGATTCCATCAGGTATGTTTGAAGCTTTTTGGCTCACAAACTGTTATTTTAGTATGGCACTGCAATAAATCTGATACAACCTACTGTGTCCAGGATCCTCCATGTGTGCTGTGTTTATGTTTCTCTCTGTAACACACTGTCTTTATGCCCCTCCCACTCTCACACTGTCTCACACTCATAGGTCACACCGTCACACTCTGGCCATTTTCACCTCCCGACTAATCCACTCACCCTTCTCAACATTATCCACATCCTCTATGTATGCCTGTATATGTTATGCATAATTGGATTTATCAGATCACTTCACCTGGTGCACGAACCTTCATAAACTCCCTTTCAGAAAGTACACAGCTAGTGCATATCAAGTCACTCCTCTCTCTCTCTCTCTCTCTCTCTCTCTCTCTCTCTCTCTCTCTCTTTCTCTAGACTGATGTGATGCACCAGAATGTCTTTGACTACATTCATGTAGATGACAGGCAGGAGTTTAGAAGGCAGCTACACTGGGCCATGAATCCGTCCCAGCAAACCTCGGACCAGCACCGTACCACAGGAACAGGTGAGTTATGATTCAACAGCCTTGAAGACTTTGTTTTAAAATAACATAAGAACTTCTCCCTACTAATTTGCACTGTATTTTTTTTTATAGTAAACATTGTGTACAGATGTATTATGTACCCTATATACCCTAAACCTAGAGATGTATTATGCACATTGCACATAGTGTGAACATCTTAATAATACATGTAACATTAACATAATTTTGATTCATTATGCTGTGGCCTTCTGGTTTCTTCCTACCTGGCACCTGGTGTGTATATATATATATATATATATATATATATATATATATATATATATATATATATTAGTGGTGGGACTTTAACGCGTTAATTTCGATTAATTAATTACAGGAAAATTAACGAACTAAAAAATTAATGCATTTTAACGCATTTAACGCACGAGACACTTTTGCACCGTGGAATGTTTCTCAGTGCACGAGTTCCAGACATACAGATTATGTGGACGCACAATAAGATGAACATGATGGAGATGACTGAAGAGGCTACGCTGGTGGATGGGAAATTTAAAAATAAGAAACTTCCAGATGGAAGTACGAACACAAATAGTGTTATTTGCACTTTATGTAGGAAGGAGTTCGCTTATCACAGGAGCACATCCACCCTTCGTTACTACCTCAACGCAAAACATGTCGGGGCTAACGCGCAGGTCAGTAATGATAACTTAGCTGATAAATGTATTCCTAGTACGAGCAAACAGTGGGCCATGAAAGTGGGCCAGTCAACACTCGACCACATGTCGGGGTTCAAATTAAGAAACAAAATGTCAAAGTCCACGTCAGACAAATTGACCAATTCACAGGCAAAATGGATTGCTGTGGACTGTAGACCGCTCTCTGTGGTCGAAGGCTTAAGTAAGACGCGGCAAGTTTAAACGCCTCCACCGTTTGCGGAGGTTCGCGCGAGGTGTGCGGAGTCGCACGCTACGGTCACTAGTGAAAGTATAATCCAGGCTTTACAAGAAGTGCTGCAAATTGCGTCAGTTGATGCAAGTTACGAACTGCCGTCCAGAAAGACAATGTCGAAGAAAATCCAGCAGCTGTATGACAAGGAAAGGGAAGTAAAACAGGTTATTGTGAAGAGCGCCACAAATGTGGCTCTGACTGGGGATCACTGGACCTCTGTTAGCAACAAGAATTATCTTGGTGTGACAGCTCATATTATAGATCAGGTATCACCAAATGGCGGACCGCGGTCCGAATCCGGACCCGAACGCCGTCCTGTCCGGACCCAATCACATTCCTGATTAACTGAATACGGACTCAAATGCCCAAAAAATTTTAACGGGAGACTATATTTTAAACCGGAGAATTTATTTTCAGACGAGTGTTACGTTCACCACCCATTTGAGTGGTACGTTCGCCACCCCACCACCCACCCCCACCAGCTCAACAACTTTCGTTCGCCACCGCGGACCCGGACCTAAGGTCTAAGCTATCTGCCAAAAATGGACCGCAGAAAGATTTGATTGATTACCCCTGTTATAGATGATGAATGGAAGATCCAGTCATTTGCTTTGAGCATGCAGAAGACACCTCTAGGCACTATGGAATAGAATAGAATAGAATAGAACTTTAATGATCCCACGACAGGGAAATTCACATATTACCGCAGTGTTACAGGAAAGGGAATTTTTACATACCGTTTATATCTATATACACATATACATGAGAAATAACACTTATGTGGCAGTGACAAATAAATAAATGTATGTTTCTGTGTGTAAAAAAGTGCCCTGTGTGCATACTGATGGTGGCGAGGTAGAGTGTCCAAGTGACTCATAACATCATGGTGTGCAGTGCCGGCCCTGACCAATGTGGTGCCCTAGGCGAGATTTTGGTTGGTGCCCCCTGTATCATCAATCATCGGGTTGATTGTGTCACTATTAAAGAAACAAATAAAAAGCGAATGACTTAAATATTACCATATAACAAGCAATAAATATAAAGGTGTTGCACAAAAAATATTTTAAAACTATTTTACATAACGTAGTGCAGAGAACAACTTTTAAATATTAATAATAAATAACAAAAATAAATTAAAAACAACAACTACCACCAGTGCAAATCAGGGCAATTTGCCTACTGCAACATTATTATTTCAAAAGTGCATCTGCAATGAACAGAGGTGCATATGTGTGTTTTAATATATATTTATTTTAAAAACTTGCTGATCTAAGCTAATAATAGCACCTACTAGGATTGGGCAGTATGATGACAGTGGCGGTTTTCACTAAGATCATACAGAGGGGAAAAGCCACAATGACGATTGAGTGTTAGTTGTGAGTCAAGCGAGCTGGTTTCAAAGAAAAACACCAACAGCATGGACGTAATTTTGATTTCAAAAGTGGGGGGGACATGGATTCGTCGCTATTTAAATATTTGGTTTTAACCGTAAAAACTGGGGGGGACCAAAGCCGGCTTTTGAAAAAGTGGGGGGGACATGTCCCCCCCGTCCCCCCCCCCAAAATTACGTCCGTGACTAACAGCTACAGATTGAACTAAACGGTCTACCACTGTAGATTCAAGTACCCTCCTATAATCTTAATTCGACGTTATCGCTAAACAATATTCTGAACTAGTAATATAGAGCTGTTCAGCTGGATGTCGGCTAGTATTTCACTCAACATAATTTTTAACAAAAGTTATGAACCATCTTCATTTCAACAAATGGCGATTCGGAGCTCGTCGGGATGATTTTAAGCGAGTGGCCGATACGCAGAGTCACCCAAGAGTCTTTAGATGTCTGTCAGCAGAGGCAGGCGGCGTTTCTGGACAACGGAGACCACAGTCACGCAGCACTGGCCACAATAAGTGCCACGATTATGTGGCAGATGCCACAAGGTGCCATTTCTGGGTGGCACAGTGGTCACTTTCGTGCTGCTTACATGCTACTTACACGCCAAACATGGACCGCACTCTTACAGGAAATTTAGCAGCCTCCCAATGACCTCTGATATGTTTTGTGATTGGCCAGATGCAGTTCGATTAGCTCTGAGTTTGTTTGCTCATCCTACATATCCCAGATGAACCGCATTTCAACCTGAACCTGAATTTCGACCCGAACCTGAATTTCGACCCGAACCTGAATTACGACCCGAACCTGAATTACGACCCGAACTTGAATTTTGACCCGAACCTGAATTGCGACCCGAACCTGAATTGCGACCCGAACCTGAATTTCGACCTGAACCTGAATTTTAACTCGAATTTTTGCATACCTGCGAGGATTTTACAGACTGTTTTTTCAAGTAATAATGATTTCAGGTTCAGGTTCTGGTGACACTATAATAGCTCCATAGGGCCGGCCCTGGTGATCACCCAGGTATTTGCAGGGTTGCCAACTTTTGACGTTCGCTTGGAGTGAGATTTTAACCTGGAGCCGGTGGCGAGTGTATTTTGTTGAGCGGGGGGGGGGGATGGTGTGGTGTGGCGAACGTAAAATGGACACAGATTCAGTGTTATATCGCCGGTGGATGGCGCCAGAGCTAGTGAACTAGTAACGTATTGAATCATATATGTGGATCTGAGGTAAATAAACTGGATATTTTTTTTCGGCGTGAGATATCGGAAGTGTGGCGTGAGAGCGTGTGAAAACGGTCAAATGCGTGTGTCTCACGCTCAATGCGTGAGAGTTGGCAACCCTGGTATTTGTAAAGCCCCCCGCACACAGTGCCGTGTGCGGACGCTTGAGACAGAATTCTCTGCCTCTTGAGCCTGTGAGACATTTATCTAACGTGTTTGATATTTTCAGCTAGTTGCTCGCTGTGTGCGGGGGGCTTAAGACACCACTGTCTCAATGTCCCTTCCCTGGATGCTCACCGATGTTGTAGGGCACATATGTCAAAGTCAAGGCCCGCGGGCCAGATCCGGCCCGTGAATTGATTATCTATGGCCCCCTGGATGATATTTAATTACTGTTAGAACCGGCCCGCAGGCCACAGCCGCCCGCTGGTGTTTTGCATGCACAAACACTACATTCCCCACAATGCAACGGTAGCCCGCGAAGTCACTGCAGCACGCACAAGCGGCGAGGGTCAGCGCGGCGAAAATAACGTAATCGCAGTGGCTCAGCTCGTGCGCGAGCGTCTCGCGCGCTGTCGATTCGCGAGGTCGTGCATCTCTCGAATTTTGTACTTTGCGCGCGCCGCGCCTCAGCGCAATGAACAAAGTCATGTTTGCAGGGTTCATACACCTTTACAAGGTGGACTTCAAGCACTTGTACGTCACTTTCAAGGTCCATTTCAATATTTCCCAGCACGTTAAACTTAATTAAGTTAAATATTTATACATATATTCGAAATGATTCGAAATAATTCGCTTTTTATTCACATTATTTAATGGTTGTTTATTTTCAACACGCCCAATATTAACGTCTTCACGTTCTCTCATATTTCGTCCTGGAATTACAAGAGGCTCGTATTTGTTAACGTAATAAAAGAGAACTGTTCAGTCAGATAGCTATTTGTTGTGAAACGAAGTAGTTACAATTTCAAGCATTTTCAAGTACTTTAGCTTAAATTCCAGCAATAAACCTTTATTACTTTATTCATGTTTGCTTGTTGAAAAATATTTTCACTTGAAATTACTGACAGATCCATAAGAAAATATTGCTTTATTCATTTAATCATTAAATAATATACACTGTGTTAGGTCTTGGTTCAATAGGCTATGTGCAATCATTTTAATATGTTTTAATAAACATTGAACCAGTCCGGCCCTCGGCTTGTAGCAAATTTGTTTTTTTGGCCCTCGTTGTATTTGACTTTGACATCCCTGTTGTAGGGGGTGACTTCCTCCTGAAGTCTATGACCATCTCCTTCGTCTTGCTGGTGTTGATTTGGAGAGTGTTGGTCTCACACCAGCTGACGAAGTCGCTGATGACCCCCCTGTATTCCTTGTCGTTCCCGTCCGATACGCATCCGATGATGGCTGTATCATCCGAGAACTTCTGTAGGTGGCAGTGGTCTGAGTTGTATCTGAAGTCTGATGTGTACAGACTGAACAGAAAGGGTGATAGGACCGTGCCCTGTGGCGCCCCCGTGCTACAGACTACCACATCAGAGACACAGTCATGGAGCCTCACATACTGTGGTCTATTTGTGAGGTAGTTGATGGTCCATGTAGTCAGCTGCCTATCCACACCTGCTGCCTCCAGCTTCCCTCTCAGCAGTGCAGGCTGGATGGTGTTGAAAGCACTGGAGAAGTCAAAGAACATGACTCTCACAGTGTTCCCCGCCTGCTCCAGGTGAGAGAGGGATCTGTGCAGCAGGTAGATGACAGCATCGTCCACACCGATACCAGGCTGGTAGGCGAACTGCAGGGGGTCCAGTGCTGGGCTCACCAAAGGACGAAGGTGGTGCAGGATGAGCCTCTCCATAGTCTTCATCAGATGAGAAGTCAGGGCCACAGGTCTGTAGTGGTTGGGTTCCTTGGGGTGTGCAATCTTTGGCACTGGAACCACACAGGAAGTCTTCCACAGTTCAGGAACCCTCGCCAGACTCAGGCTCAGGTTGAAGATGTGCAGGACCACCTGACAGAGCTGGTCTGCACAGTCCCTGAGCAGTCTGGAGCTGATTCCATCCGGGCCTGCTGGAGATGCCTGTGTAGAGGACTTTATCGCTGTGGCAGAGGCCTGGGAAATTAAAGAAAGTCTACCATCTAAAATGATATTAAAAAACATCTGATTTACTTCAGTTCCTCTTATTCTTCCAATATCCTGAGCAAAACTAATTTTTGGTCAGAATTTCCAGTGTTCTGAAAACTGTTTGCTCTGTTTTCTGCACTCATCTATTGGTCTATGTAGTAGACTGCTGGAAAAATAAACAAGATGTTGAGGTTTATGATTATGTTCATTGATTCATTCATCATTCAAACCTAAATTAATATTTCTCATGTAAAATATTGAAATGCGATTAAAATGCAATTAATTTCGATTAATTAATTACAAAGCGTATAATTAATTTGATTATTTTTTTTAATCGCATTCCACCCCTAATATATATATATATATATATATATATATATATATATATATATATATATATATATATATATATATATATATATATACACTCACCGTTTACACACTGCTGCACTGTAATGCTCTACCACTCATGTGTATCTTTCACAGGGGAAGATATTGTGGTCAGCAGCCTATTCCACTCCCAGGCAGCAGGTGGCGTTCCCTCAGAGTTTTCTTGCTTCCTTAATCGCTGTTTCATCTCGAGAGTCCGCTGTCTCCTCGACAGCACCTCCGGATTCCTTGTAAGTGTCTGTGAAGCTCTGAGCTTCACTCTGACTGGTGAACCAGTGGGACCTCAGAAAATGTTCTGTAGAATGCCAAAGTCTTTTTGAAAACTGTAGTGAAACTCATTGTAAAAAAGGGTGATCTATGGAAAAGTACTGAAAATCTAAGTTAGTTGCACAGGACATAGTTAGAAATGGACCGGTCACTTGGCTTCTGTGAACCCTCTGTGCAGCCTTTCCTGTCACCAACAGTCACCACCAAAGGAGGCTTGTCACCACTGCTCAGAATAAATATACACTTTCTGGGCCAGATCTAAAATAGTTTTTACACACTGAATCCAAGAATGCCCATTTCTCTTTGCACATTGGGGTTGTTTTCCATAGATAGACAGATTACCACTATTAGGATATAAACGCCATGCACTGTGACAGTCCACAACTGAACCAGAATGGTTTGGCACCTGGGAGGAAGAAGAAAAACAGACATTTATTCGCCTGTTTGGATCCATCAAAATGAACCATTTAGCCTGTAAAGGTTGTCCTCCATCATTAGGTGTGATTTACTATAATTATGAACTTGGAATGAATAAGGTCATATCAAATAACTTGTTTACTGAAAATGTAACAGGGTTTAATGTAACAGATGTCTAATGTAACAGGGTTTAACATAACAGTGTGGGGCTGAGTTATCATGTTTTGGTAGTGATATTAGATGTAATGTTTAATATATAGTAATATATATAACTTACTATAAAGATGTAATATATAGTAATATTAGACAATGTTTATCGAATGAAAATATAGATTGTGCATGGTTGCTCAAACACGTCAGCAGAGATTTTGTTTGCTAAATGTTTTTGAAAGAAAATGGTTCAAGACAGCAAAATCTTTATCCTTCATTTTAAACCCAGCAGAATAATTGTGCTCTGTTTTTAAGACAATGCAAATCCAAGGGCGCTTGAAGTTCCTGCATGGTCAAAAGAAGAAGACGGTGTCGGGGGCAACGCTGCCCTCGCAGCTCGCACTGTTCTGTGTAGCTGTGCCTCTCCTCCTGCCCTCTATCACAGAGATGAAGATGAAGAGTGTGATGCCACGGGGCAAACACAAAGCCATGGCCCATAACATGATTCCAGCCTTAGATCACAGGTAAAACTCAATGCCTTCAGCTGTTTTACAGTTCGGACTTTGAAAACTGATCATTCTAGTTTGTTTGTTTCCCTGCAGTGACAGAGAGGGGACTTTAAGGCGGCAGTCAGTGGTGAGTGAGGGAGGAGACCCAGCGTTCCTGAACTGCTCCACGCCTGTTGGAAGCTCACGCCTCCACAGCCCCTGGGCAGCACTTTCCAAAGACAGCTTCAAGTACAAGAATGAGGACTACTACAGTCAGGAGGAACCACTTAACTACAGCCAGGAGGAGACACTCAGCTTCTACAAATCCCCTACTGGTGGCCAGAAAGGTCCCCATGGTGAGACCATGTGGCCTTTGAGAGCCTCTTGCGGGCCTGATCGCCCAGGTCACGGAATCCGGCTGCTGCCTGCCGGGAAAACAGGCAGTCAATACGGGAAACCCTACAGAGTGTCTCCCGGTTATCACAGCAGCAGAGCAGAGCTGTACGTTCCAAAGCTTTATGGAGGTCTTCCGCACCCTGGAGAAATGGAAGGTAATTACATGGAGGGCATCAAGAGCGAAAACGGATGCTATGACGGCCACATGCAAGGCTACAATGAACATCTAATAGCTGAGCAGCCTATCAAGGTAGAGCAGGACTCTGACTCTGAGAACGGCTGCGACATGTACGGCCAGCCTTGGGCAGGTCGTGAGCGCTACCCGGACTCGTATGAAAGTGGCCCGCAGCTGAAGGCGGAAGGTGGCTTCTATGAGCAGCTCCCGCCGTGCCTGAGGGGCAGGGGGAACCACAGTCTGTCTTACAGCAGCCACTACCAGAACACCTGCGCCATCGCCGCACGGCCACTAAAGTGCACCCTGGATAAAGACGCAGAAACTCCCAGCCCTCAGCGCCCGGGGCTCCCGCACCCAGTGAGCGGTGGCCAAACCCCCAGATGCATGGAGAACTATGCTGGAGGACCCGGGGTGCACAAGTCCTACATGCAGCAGGATTACAAGCTCAACTATGAGTTCAAAAGGCAAGGCCTCCTGCATTCTATCAAGCGCGAGCCCATGGACTCCCCCCCCTGGCCCGACAGCCAGCAGAACCAGCTGAGGTTGGACAGGAACATCACACCAAACTGCATCATGAACACTGGGCAGTCCAAAGTTAATCCATACATGTTCATGCAATAGAGGAACACTTGCAGGACACTACGAGACGATGCAAGACTCTTGATGGTCAAACTGACAGCAATTTTTTCTTTGCATCAACAGTTGGACTTAAATAGTTGGCTTAAACAATAGCTCTAGAACATCCCCATTTGATAATAAAAGTCATTAGCAAATGATTTTGAGTTCACTTCTGTATACCATAATTGCATGCAATATTTATAACCCATCTTAAATCTACATTACATGCAGTTTTTAACAGTATGCCAGCTGACACAGAAAAGCATTCAGAGACACATGGACGCACAGGTTCTTTACATTTCAGGACATGGCTCAGGTTGAAGGCTTATATTTTTATTTTGCCGTAAAGCAGCGAGCATCCCGTGATCTCTTAATGAAAGCATTTGATCTTTTTTGTATGCACTTTTGATAGATCAATATGAACTATTTCTCTGAATCTCACATTGTGTTTGTAAGTGTTTTATATGCCTGACTCATCTGGTTCTTGAAACATGACAGTGTACTGTGATGTGGAAAAAAGTCATACAAATGTCAAATTATACGCTATACATTTCATTCAGTTACCATCTGTCACATATTCTCTTTTAAATATTTCAGGCATAAATTATATTTCAGGTGAATTTAAAAGGTACTAAATGTATTTTTATAATGGTTATTATTTAATATTCTGATATTGGATGTAAACTTTGGACAGACAAGTCCAGAGCCCCATGTATATAAACTATATAAACAAAAGGTAAACAAAGGGTTAAATAAAAATTATATCAGTAATGTCTGGTCATGACTGTTTGTAATCATTAATGCTTTTTTCATATGTAATACCTTATATTACCACAATAATATTCTCAACTAACCAAATAACCCCACCCACTGACTACAGCACAGATGTAACCAATGGGGTTATAGCTATTTCTCTTTTTCTGTAAAACTAGTGTGTTTTATACATTCATTAAGAAATTCTTATTAAACTTGCACTAAGATTGGTACATTTTTATACTGTGATGTCCAATTAATACGCACAATTGTTAATGATCTCCCCTTTCTCACATTGTATAGTTGCTTTTATACACAATGTTTTTTCACACAAGAACTATTAAGGGCCTGGCACTGATTTTAAAAGGCACTTCACCCATTACAGTCTATTTAGAGGATTTCTGAACTAAAGTCAGAAACTTTATAGCTACCAATCAGAGGCTCCTACAGGCTCACAATTCTTCCTGTTTTTAATTTGTGAAAATGCAGAAATAAAAATGATCTGCATAAAAAGTTAATGAATTTCAATTTTATTTATGCCACATACCCTATATTTTCCTAATGATCCACTAGGTTTAATTACCTCTTAAAATCCAGCTGAGATAATCCAGCTGAGATGATGCAGTTCTGTATTAAACATTAAACTTGGAGGGCCACATTCTGCATTTGTGGGAAAGAATGGCAATTTTGACTAGCCAGAACAGTCCTTCACCCTAAAACACCTACATAGGGTTAGGGGTTAGGGTACCCTAACCCCTAACCCTAACCCTAGAACACCTACCCATTATAACCTGTGTGAGTGTGTGCATGCCTACCTATTAAAACCTATGTGTGAGTGTGTGCATGCCTGATCGATGACATGATCATTTAACATGGATGCCATGGTTTATGACTGGACCCAAAACCACTAAAGAGCTTAAGAGGGAATCAGCAGGTGTGTGCATGAGAAACCAGTGATAGGCCGGTTCTTAAGGGAAAAGCAGGCATCTCTGAGCCAGAGGAACTGTGCCACCTGCTGCCAGGAGCAATCCCAACATGCTTAGAGGTAGCAATCCCAGCATGCTCAGAGGCACAGCAGCTGTGAGCTCCCCTCCTCAAGAACTTCACAACCTTCACACTCCCACATCCGTTAAAAGGCTCAAATCCACTGAAGCGCATGTCCTATAAAACCAACCAATCAAGTTTGAGAATATAATTCTAAATGTAAAAATTTATGAAACAAAAAAAAAACAGTATTTCTCAAACAAGGTTTCGTGATTTTTAGTAACTCAAGGCAGAGATTTTTAGAAGTGTTAAATCCATATTACTCACACTATTTAGTGTTTTTATTTTAAAGGAAATATATAGTGCCACTTGGCTACACTTGGCCACACTTGGCTAGCGTATGTGGTGGAGGGGGTTTGGTGGACTCAGGATTCCACGTCTCCTTTTTGCAGATGATGTGGTTCTGTTGGTGTCAGACCAGGACATCAGTTTGCAGCCGAGAGTGAAATGGCCGGGATGAGAATCAGCAGATAGATGGATGGATGGATGAATGGATGGATAGATGTAGTGCAACAGAAATGTTCAGGTTATGTTTTATTTTATATTATACACACACACACACACACACACACACACACACACACACACACACACACACACACACACACCACACATACACACACACAAGCAGCAGGCTGCCAATTATCTTAAAATATTAAAAACATTTACAGCATTAAATTAAAAACTATTAAACAGTCTTGCCGTCCTCAATCAAATGGACATCTATAGATATTTCTCTGGATTATTGTGCTCAGACTTCCTTTAATGTTCCTAAAAAATACAAATGGCATTTTATTTTCTTGCCGTTTCATGCCAGAAACTGAAAGCTCAACTGTGAGATTTGGTGTCCAAGCCCTACAACCATCCCTACCTAAATCAACTTGCCTTGCCACAAATATGAGTATGATTTGTTCATCATAATTTGTGCAAAAATCAAAAACAAGTAAATTCCCTTTATTACATATTAGTTTATAAAGCACAGGTTGCTACATTGAGAATGGTCTGCAAGCCAAACATATCTAGCCAACAGTGGTCATGTGGTCTAGTGGTGGCCAGGAACTGCTCACACAAACTGTGCAGCAGCACAGACGAGCTACTAACTGAACATCAAGTGTTTATAATAAATGATATTTTGGTTAAAGAGTGTGGTGGGTTACCATTGAACCAGGTCTACAGTATCAGTTACTACTCCATACAACACTACATTCTCAAAGAACATCGAGTTAATGCATCACGGTAAAGAAAAATTTGAGTCAACAGAAATTTTAATTTGTACCAAAAATTAAAAGTCTCAAGACGTCATGAGCAGTTGTGCATGTCCTATTGTGTGCTTCAGTCTACGAGGCCAACACCACCCGCACATTTGGTGTTGTGTTTTCTGAAAGCGCCACTGAGAGAAGAATGAAAAGCCAAAGAAATGTGGCAATGATTCTGAAAATGTTCTCCCTGCTACCTCACACGCAAATGTTTAAACAGCAATAAAACTGCCACATCAGGTTTGTTTGAGGTCTGACTCTATCCAGAGTGACTAATCCAAATTAGTCTTCAGCTTCCAAAAACAGAATAATTTTTGTCTTTTTTCTATAATTTAAGATGAAAATAAGTGGTTTCTATTCCTGTTTGTTTCCCTTCCCATTAATGATGGTTGCCCTACTGCTACTAGAGGCATCTGAGGAAACAGAAACTACATCGGAGTGATTTAATGCTGCTTTATTTCCATCTGGTGACAGAATACAGGTACTGCATGCTAACAAGAGCTAAAATTAATTTACTAATTAACTAACAATGAACATTAAAGGATTATGAATTAATTCACTTTTCTAAAAGGGTTTCAATGTTACAAATTTACAAATTAATATTTTACACAATTAATAAAGTAATGTAGCCCAGTACCTATATTTGTTTACCTAACCTCAACACTAAACAATAATGTAAACCTAATCTTAATACTAAGCCTTACCATCACCAATGACACAAATAGTTTTGGTACCTAGAAAATGTCCTCAGTTACTGTGATAACATTGGCCTTCACAAACATTAATTCATATGAAAAATAACTCTGACCTAAATGAAGTATTTTTGTCCCTTAGTCAACATTCCTGTGGTAAAAATAAAACTGATTTTGACATTGAAAGACAAAAACACCCAGAGTGCAGTCATTCAAATCTAAATTGGAATGGCATAGTTACCACAGATATTAAGCAACAACAGAATCCCATTAAAAAATCTGCATTGTTTTGAACAGCTTTTACATCCCATAAGATGGACTTTTTTGACCAGTCATATGACACTATACATTTTTGGACCAGTTCCATCTCCATATATCACCTGGAGTTATTGTGAATGGATGGTGGCAAAGGTTTTATATTTGTTTTTATGAGTGATCTATTTCATCATTCTTCATTAAGGATGAAGCCCGCTTAATGACTGAGATCTATGGGAAACAATAATTGTAAGGTCAGGATAGGAAAAAAAACTATCCCTATAATAGACTAAATAGAATTATAAATGTTCTGATGTTCATTATAAGTGCCTGAATATTAGGGATTATATAAAGACCTAGCAATCTTCTCCATCACATTGACTATATTTGCCATATCAATAGATAACCAGGTCATCATATTACAGGCTTTTCACTGGGGCTGTAGGAACTTCATTGGAGCTGGAAGGACCTCCTTTCTGTCATGTTTTGTTGAATTAATCCTACAATACGTCCGGAACGCTCAACTGTGAGATTTGGTGTCCCAGACCCCCCCTCCCCCTCATCAAGCACAAGTTTGTTATTCCACAACTGATACAATATCGGCCACCCCAGTGACAAAGGAACATATTAAGCACTACTGGCACCATTAATGCATGTGCCACCAGTTCCACATGGTTAATGGGCCACGTACGTCTGGTCTAGCCGCCGAATAAGGACATATCAAGCACCACAGTCATCATTAAGCAACCATGGATGGTCCACCCTGCGAGGCCACAGTAAGTCCCTCTGCCACCTGCATTCATACTCATTTCATTAATAGCAATATTACTCCATTCGCCCAAGCGGTTGGATTCCTCCAAAACAAAGAATTAACTCACTGTTACAGTTTTTTACAACTGCTAACATGCATTTCCCAATACTTGAGATATATTTTCAAAACTTCAAACACAGCAACATATTTACCTCGCACAAATACCCAAATAGTTAATATCCTGTTCAAAAGCGCATTTTCTTAACTAAATACCAACTCTGCATTTCACGACGCAAAGTTATCTCTTTATACACCAACTTTGTTAAAACACAGCAAACCTGGTTCAGTATCCAATCATTCTTACAAACACACAAATTCTCTATTCGAGATGAACAATCACTGCACAACCACTGTCAAAAAACCAATTTCATGGCAATACAGAAACATGTAATTACATGTAACATTTTAGTCTCTCCCAGTAACAGACATTTTACAGTAACATCTGTAACATACAGTAACATCTTACTTAGTCAGTTCATTTTTACTGTAATGCGCTTCATTTGGACTTTTTTTTCAAATGTGTACATTTTTGGCAACATATTGTCTACACAAAGAGTGAAATTTACTGTTAGGTACTATATGGAATGTAGATTAGACAAAAAAGGACAGTTAACAGTTTTGCAGTAAAGGTTATATTTTACTGTATTAGGGACATTACTGTAAATTGTGGCCTAACCCAAAAAATAATTACCGTAATTGTAAACATAATTAGCCATGATCCCATATGTGTAAAAATATACATATACAAAAAAAGCCACACAAGGGGGAAAAAAAACAGGATACAAAACTGAACAGTCTTGTTATGTATATCTAAACGGTCTTCAGCAGTTGGCCACATGTTTTCATCCATATCACATCTGATGTTGACCCTTGTCATAGAAAAGCTTGGTATGCCTTATTCACCCCTGGCAGTCTTCAGCTGAAATGTCTCTGCGGCCGGGATTTCCCTATTGCATCCAGGAGGGACATCATGGGGCCGATGATCATACACCTTCCACTTCCAGACTGAAAAAAGTTCCTTAGTGGGGTTGAGGAAAGGTGAGTAGGGCAGGAGGAAAAGGGACATCACTCTTGGATGGTCTATAAACCAGTTTGTTATGACATGAGAATGACAGAATGCTACATTGTCCCATCACAAAAGTCCTCATGTTTTTTCCCCACCTGTTCCCTTTCTGCTTCTGGAACCAGTTGTTCGTAGAGTTCATTCAAAAATGAAAGCAGGAAGTCACTGATATAGGGACCAATCTGGCATTTGTGAAGGACCAAACCAGCACTTGAGATTGCAGGACAAATTGTTATATTTGCTCCTCTCTGACCTGGTACATTACTGTACTTCATTTTATTTCATTGATATATATGTGCAAAATGGACGTATTACAGTAATAGCTTTTCAGCTGCCTTTGTTTTTGCCGAACTTTGCATTTTATACAATATTTAAGGTTTTGAACCTTAGGTTTTCATTTTTGACATGCTGTCTGCAAGCATTTGTAAATAAGACAAAAATGATCCAGAATTTTGTTATTGGATAACTTTGTGTATGTATGGAAAATGTAAGCATTATAGAAACATGCAAAATGACTGCATTTTGTGCAAAAACAACATGAATTGTACTAATTGTATAGCCCCTGAAGACTGATGTTGTGTTCACTGTGCTTAGAGTTTTGAAAATGTGACTACAGATTGGACAAACACATGTTGGCAGTCGTAAAAAACTGTAATAAACACATTTTCCTGCAAGAGTCTTCCCCCCAATAGACAGGCTTCTGGATTGAACATTTAACCTTGCCTACTTAGGATCACAAATCAACGTGCTAAACAACAGCAGAGCACATGGTAAAGTAGAACAGAGTAAATCAACATGCTAAACAACAGCAGAGCACATGGTAAAGTAGAGCAGAGTAGTTGGAAGTGTCATATCATCCACGTTTGGGGTAACAGGAGGGAGTCAATTGCCTGCAGCTTCTCTTCACCAACAACCCACAGCCCTAAGCAGCACATCCGTTACCATGGTAAATGCCAATGTTGAAGTTGCACAGTCATTAAACTCATTTAGAGATTATGCCAGGATGTGCAATATTCACCTGCATTAAAGCAAAACTGAATATCTTCAAAAGAGGCTCTCACCACCCTAGTAATACTGTTGGGCAATAGAAACACCAGCATGTGGAGTTCCTTTAAAAGAGCTCTAGGGTTAGGGTTAAACCTAGGTTAAACCCTAACCCTAGGTTTAACCCTAACCCTGTGGTACTGATGAGTAGAAACAAATGTGCAAACACAAACACAAAAAAACATTCAGAGTGAACCCTCCCCACACCCACACATTTTCACTCATACATGCACACACACAAAAATAAAATGGCTCTTGGTATGTACAAATGTATTTATCCCAAGATTTTGTTTTATTCAGTTTTCTTTTTTCGCTGGACTGCCTCCGATTTATAGTGGGAGACAATCTGGACCATTACAATCGAATTGATGATAAGAAACAACAGGCCAGCAAACCATATAAACATAAAAGTGTTGCGTCCTTCAAACTCCAAATAGTAAGCGGGTGCCAACCACAAACCCTAAGGAAAAAGAAAGAAAGAAAGAAAGAAAGAAAGTGTAAAAATCACCAGACAAAGTGTACAAAAATACACCACAAAAACAAAAAGCAGGTTTAAAGCAAAGTTAACCAAGTTCCTTCTCTTTGTCATTAATAGCAGTGATCTAAGACAATTTGGGTGATTGAGAATATTCATTGAAAACAAGTTGAAAATAAAATGGAAATGACATAAGAGTCTGTTTATTAGTATTCATGGATTTGATATCTGATCAATTAAATTATCAGTTCAGTTTTAATGCCCAACTTGTTTATGTATTATTATTGCCCTTGAATGCATGAAATTGGTCATACATGCTTTGTAAGATTTCAACACTTCAGTTCCACTACATGTATATGGTGTCTTTGAAAACTAATATTGTCTCCAAGCAGGTCTATAGGAAGCAGGACTAACCCTCTAATGAGCAAGTCTTGCGTAGTGCGGAGCAGATTTGATACATTTTTATACCAATAATCCATTAGAATTGTCAAAAACATTCAACGGGTGAATTCCTACCTGGCCAGTAAACCACAGCAAGAGGAGGCCAAGCCCCTGTTTCAGTGTCAGGCTCAAGCGTGGTAGCACCAAGGGCAGCAAACACAGGTACCACAGGAAATACTGCATCCAAAGAGAAGAAACACGGCCCTTTATGGCCATGGAATATTTGTGCTACACAAGTCACTAGTTGTACAGGGTAAGTTTGGAGATTAACACATTGAGCTGAAACATGATGCCACATCACAGAAGCCCTTAGCTATCATGCTAAAATCATATGATAATTGAAGCACATCATGAAAATTACATAATCGAAATTTTAAAAAATGGCTGACCATTATGTGTCATTATATGCGCCTACCTTTCATCCTATTGCCTCATTTTCACCAAATACGTTTTCCTTCAGTCTTGTACCTTAACCTTTAACAACACTATGCCATTCTTCTGAGGAAAAACAGCTTGCTGACAAGAGTCCCTGAGTTCATATCTTGAATATACCAGAAATTTAACATGGCTGGTTACATCAATGTGCTTGTGTTTAATTTTTAGAGGGAACTGTTATGAATATGTAAAAGGAACACCAAAAAAACCCTAACGTAGTAACCAGATGGAGGTTACCTGCGAAGTGCAGACTTTGTTGAAACTGACGAAGATGGCCGTATTGAGGAAGCAGCAGAGGGGAAGATCGGTGTGGAAGGCCAGCGAGGTGAGGAAGATGAGCATAGCCTGTGGGAGGAAGGCCACCAATCCCAGAACCAAACTCCACTCGCTCTCCGCCGTCAAATACAACATGTAAAAGTAGGGGGAGAAATTGTGGCGAATGTCCCGTCTGGTCAAATGGTAGAGGTATGTTTCATAGAGGAAATCCCAGCCATACCTGTGGAATTAAAAGAGAGATGGAAAATATTAAGCTAAAGTAAAAGGTCGAACAAATCACAACAAATTTACAGTCATTTAAATCTGAATGACATTTTTCCGATATTGGTTTGCTTTTGGCACATGGGATTTGTTTCATTTTTCAGATGAATAAAAAGGTAATAACCCTACAATGAGTTTTAGTTGTGTTGAAACAAATCTGTCATTCAGATTCATTCAAATTATCTAAAGTACTAATCAGTTAATAGACTAAGAGTATGAACAGCTCAGACATATGTAACCTTCTTCTTCCTCTTCTAACCCTAACCTTAACCCTAAGCCTTCTTCATGTTTCTCTACATTCAAGGCTTGCTCAGGATTCTTTACCATGTTTCTTTCTACTGTATATGCCGTTAAGTTTAAAATACTGTTACAAATATGTTTCTTTCTTCGGAAAGATTTAGCTCTGCTTTCTTACTGTACATCATCTAGCAAGCAAATATGGATGAATAGGTACTAGAATAGAAACTGATAGAATTTGGAGTTTTTTTTTTACATATTTAATCAAATCAATCTGTTCTGAACTGTGATGATGATGTTCAGAACTCTTGAAATCATCCAAAATTTACAGAGCATGTATAAAAATGAAGGCTGTCCTAGGGTTAGGATTAGGGTTAACACTAACCCTGTCCCATCACAATCTCACACACACTGACTTATGTGTTTTGCTTTGAGAACACATTATGAACTAGCTTTTGTCATGTTTCCCCTTCATTTGGACTTACATGAAGTAAAAGGCCAAAGTCAGTCCAAAAAACACAATTCCTGATACAGAAAAAAACTGCAACAGTTCCTTATTGAAAAGTCCTCGAAATATCCTAAAGAAACCTGTGTGTTGCTCTCCTGATGGCCTCTGAGTGGATATGGAGAGGGCGATGGCAAAGCCATATGTGACTGGGTAAATTTTCATATGAACAGACAGGCCATAGAGAACTGCTGCTGTTAAATGTCTGTTCAGTTCTAAACACAGAAGGGTGGTGAGGACCAGAAGGGACAGCAGTGCTTCAGCGTTGCCACGCGTGGACACACCAATCGTCAGGGGGTTGAGCAGCCAAACAGCAGAGAAACAGCAGGCTGCCTCACTCAATAAACCTCGAAGAGTCAGGAGGCGGTGGAGGACGACACCACAGAGCACGTCACAGGTGATGAAAAGCAGCTTCCCAAAGTGGGGGGTCACATAGAGGTTTGGTGTCAGCATCCAAGCCATGAGCGGTGTGTAGCGGTAAGTGGATCTTTTGTATGGAGACTCACCCTATGGACATATAGTTCAGAAATAGAAATGACAAGTGAGTTCAGGACAAACAATGATAACAATCTTATCATTTGTACAATATTTGTACAATACATGTACAAATGGATGGGACGGAAAAATAACATGAATAACTAATATGTAGAGATCCGCTCTTTGGTTTGGAACAGTTTCAGTCCTTGTGATGGTATTCTGAACTGTGCATTGTGGGTTACTGGAGAATTATTTAAGAGGAAAAGCTTCCAGTGAGGGATAAAGAAAATGGAATTTGGTACTTTGGTACTTTACACTCTAGAAAATCCTGGTAAGGTTCAATCTTGTCTGTATTGTTATTGCATGCAGCTAAAAATAGTAGTTAATTATAAATTACATTTATATAGCACTTTTCAATAAACCAATGAACCAAAATAAAAACACAGAACCAGCAAAACTGTAACAAAGAATAAAAAATAACATATAAATAAAATAAAATCAAATACATTTGTATAGCGCTTTTCACAACACATGTCACAAAGCAGCTTTACAGGATTTACAAGTTTTAACAAACATATACAAACAATACATATATTATAATAGAATAAAGCATTAAACACAATATAAAGCTTGATTTAAATGTAGAAAGATTTAGATAGCTTGACTTGGAGGGGAAGGAAATTCTAGAGACGTAACAACTCTAGAAAAGGTGTGTGTGCGTGCGTGCGTGCGTGTGTGTACTGCACAGCTAGGTAAATGTGGAGGACAAATTTCGATTGGGGTGAAAATCACAATTGACAAATATGGTACATTTACACTGTTTTTATAGTTCAATAATAATCAATTCCACATCGAAAGTAAAATACTGTATAGTAAACAGCTACAATGCGACCATCTAGCTAGTATAAACACACTTGCTTGTTAGTTAATTTGTGACCTCACCTGTGTTACAAATCTGGACGCATCTGTGAACACATGGTAGTCCACGTCGGTGTATTTGACCATAGCGGCCGCGTCTCGGTGGATCCCGTAGCCCACAAACACGACTCGTACAGCCAACGCGACGCTGTGTAGAGCCCCAAACTTCATTAGTTTCCATAAAATCATGTCAGTATCATGAATCAAAACGACGGGGAATCTGGGAGAAAACAGAGCCTGCTAGCTCGGATCACACAATCTGCATTTATAGTTTCAACTAACAGAATATGGGAAACGAGTTTCATTATCGACGACTCTTAAAGCTCGTAGACAAATACGAACTTGACCCGCAGGACTCGGCTGTCTGCCGCCATGTTGGTGCTTCACAAATATCTATTTCAAAATACGAGTCGTCAAATACAACGTGTATTTGCGAGGAAAATAGGACCAATAAATCAACAAAGCAAACGAAATATTACCCAACAAGCCAGGCTGTCTTTCACTATAAAGAAAAAGTAAACCAGTGAAAGAAGAGATCTGGTGTGTGTTTAGCGGATGTTGACGTGAAGGGTGGCAGAAGGAGCTTGTACTTCCGGGTCTTCTTCCCTCACACACGCAATGTAAACATCTAATTACAGGGAAGAGGAAGTTAAAAACTTACAAAAGACTGCCCAGATTTCTATTAGTATACAAAATGTTAATAAATTAATCAAAAATGTAAATTTTAATGAGACAATGGAAGAAAGGTTTTTGTCAAGAACCTTTGTCAGATTAAAATGTAAATGTGCCATATTTTGTCAATTTTACACCGCAATCGAAATTTGTCCTCTGCTTTTAACCCATCTGGGCAGTTAGAACACACACATCCACACACTAGTAATTACTAGGGGGCTGTGGATCACACGTGCCCAGAGCGGTGGGCAGCCCTAGCCCGGGGAGCAGTTGGGGTTAGGTGCCTTGCTCAGGGGCACCTCAGTCATGGCCTCAGGTCTGGGGATCGAACCCACAACCCTCCGGTCACAAGACCAGTTCCCTACCACCAGGCCATGACTGCCCTTAAAATGAATTCAAAGAGGAATGAAACACAACATCTCAAACAGATTATCCAAGCACATGCTTAAATTTTAGATGTTACATCTATAAGATGAGATATGGGTCAAGTTACCAAAGATATCTCAGAGTGATCATGTTGCATATATAAAATTAGATCAGGGTTGAGTTTCCAAAAAGAGTCTCAGTGTGATCATGTTTCAAAGTAATGCAGAATAGCTCCTGTGGTTCCCCTCGTTTCTTCTTTCTTTGTGGAATGCAAACAATAGAAACTTAAGGGGCAGAGTAGGAACTAAGTGTGAATTAGAGGATGGAAACGTAGCACAGACACACAAATGTCACACATCAGACTGGCAGCCCTCGTATAATGTGTGTACTGTCTGTGTCAAAGAAACAATAGAGTTAAAATGGTTATTTTATTTATCTTTTGTTGTTTATCTAATATATGCACAGGTTATTTCTGAGGTGTTCATATAGACACATGTCTGACATTTGTCCATATTATATATATATATATATATATATATATTTTATGTATATATATATATATATATATTAGTGGTGGGCCGTTAACGGCGTTCGTTAATTTGATACTCTTATCGGGCGATATAAAAATGATCGCCGTTAATCTATTCTTAAAATTGGGTTGGGAACTGGGTCAAAATGGGTAAGCAAAATATGATGATTTTCAACTTGATAGTTTAGCTCGGCTGTATTCCTAACCAAATTGCACAGTAGCGGCGAGAACGAGTTTTCAAACCTGTGAATTACAAATCGTACGTGTGTTTACATGGATGCAGAAGTCGCCAGGTTTGCTTCATGGAAAATTCATTTAGGAACAAAGTGTTACCGGAGCGGAGCTCGGAGCGGTCGTTTTCTGCATGGTCCTAGCGCTAGATTCGTCGCTATTTAAATATTTCTTTTTAACCGTTAAAAATGCAGAGGACCAAAACTGGCTTTTGAAAAAGTCCCCCCCAAATTACGTCCGTGAGGTTAAATGTACTAAATGTTGGCTTACATTTCATATATCATGTTTAGCTGAATAAACATGTTATCAACCCCTTTTAATGTACAGTATGTAGGCTTACAAATTCATGTTTAACTGAATAAACCGTTGAACACGAGTAGCCTACATTTTATTGAGCATGTTTTTTTTCTTCAAGTATCAAAGTAGAACAACTTTCTCAAGCAGTCATTGATGCATTTTGGAAACAGGAGATGAGCCCCTGGTCTAATGCGCCCTCTGTATTAAGAAACCCTATCTCAAAAACTGACTTTTAGTGATTACTTGGGTAGCACGCATATGAGCCATTTTAATATAGATTAATCTAGATTAATTTCAAGATTTCAGTGAGATTAATCTAGATTAAAAAAATTAATCTATGCCCACCCCTAATATATATATATATATATATATATATATATATATATATATATATATATATATATATATATATATATAGACTCTCAAAAGACATACAACAGCAAATTAGCAAATTTCCCTCTTCAAACACGGACTTTGTTGAGTAACCTGAGCAAACACACACACACACACACACACACACACACATTCCCAGTTTTGGCACATTTTTGGCCAAATTTATTAACTGTTTGAATTAACTACGAAATTGATGTCTAAATGTATATATATTTAGCCAACAATACTTACATTACGTGCTCGATTATTGTACATGTTTGTTTACATTATTTGTTTACTCGTTCCTAGATTGAACAGTGGTTTCCTTATAAAAAGGGCTGTGAGCTAAGTTTCGATTCTTAGGACCCAGCATGACTCTGGGACAGGGGCGGGACTTGTAGATGGGGAGGGGCTTGGGGGAGGAGTTTGTTAATGATTGACAGCACTTTTTAAGACAGCAAAGCAGAGTGGAGCAGGGTGGCTAACGGGCGAGATGTAGAGTTTACAGTCCCGTGTCATTTTAATAATTCGAGAATCTCCGTTTTACGTTTTCACGTGTATAATTTGCCAGTAGATGATTCAACATCTAGCAATGCGACTTTAATTTACTGACATTACCGTAAATCTGATAATGTTAGAAATGCAGTTACCCATAAAACAGGCGGAGGGAGACGGCACGGCCGAGGAGGGACGCCCGGAGCTCAGTTCGGAACCTCAGTTCGGACTTCAGAGAAACACGGAGGAGTCTGGACTCACCTCGCTGACTAAAGAGACTGTTTACAAGTGGTTCGGGTTACATCTCAACCCCGCCAACCGCATTGAGTTCATGTACGGATTGCTTCATATGTGCCAGCCCTTAGAGCTGCGCTTCGTGGGCTCCTGTCTGGAAGACCTGGCCCGAAAAGACGTCCACGTCCTGAGAGACTTTGAAATAAGAGCGAACTCCCCCGGTGAACTGGGTCTTTTGACGGACGTGGTGGACCCAGTGACGAGGTCCAAGTTGCTAGTGTGTCTGTCTCTTCTGGGATCTGATAACAGGGAATGTGCTGGGGTTTTATTTCGGATACTGAGCCGTGTGGATCCCGCCCTTCTGGCTTCTTCCCGACCAGACTCAGCCTCCGGTCCGTCTCCTTCACCGTCTGGAGGTTCGGGCGGAGACGGGATGCACGACCGCGGTTTCGACCCGCTCGTGGAGTCGCGCTCCGGGTTTTTGGAGCAGTTCGCGGTCCTCTTCACCATGGCCACACTTCACCCTGCCTTTCTCTTCCATCAGAGGGACAAACTACGAATTCAACTCGAGAAACTCTCGGTGGCGCTCGGCGAAGGACCGAGCGGTGCCCCCCACCCCCGACACCACGTCCCTCCCCAGGTGAGAGAGCTTCAGAAGCTTCTAGAAGATCCACAGTGGGTTTGTATGAAATTAGCCGTGCTGGCTACTTGGCTAAACGGCTAGCTGCCTTCGTAGCCACCCAGCGCCTCTGGTCATTTGTAAAATAGTCAGTTTACATTCAGAATTATTGTTACTATCCAGCTGCTTTCTTATTCCATGTTTAAATAGCCAGCGCCATAACTAGCTGATTAGCGAACTGATTCTGTAACGTCGGGACTAGTTTATAACTCAAATGTTTATTCCTTGTTCAACTGTGGCGTTTCCCCGTCTGTTGGTAGCATTAGCTTGATACCTGTCGGGCTGGCTAAAGCTAACAAAGCTTTGATGACTCTACAGAAGGCTAACTACCCAAGTTAGGTAGTTAACCTCCCCAAGGTAGTTTAGGTAGTTAACCTTCTTTAGGTAGTTGGCCTCCCCAAGTTAGGTAGTTGGCCTCCCCAAGTTAGGTAGTTGGCCTCCCCAAGTTAGGTAGTTGGCCTCCCCAAGTTAGGTAGTTGGCCTCCCCAAGTTAGGTAGTTAACATCCGTTTTCATGAGGTACTTTATCTGTAAGTGTGTTAGTCCTTGACAAACTATGATAACAGCTCGGCGACAACATTAAGCTAGTTAGCCACCAAAGTAACTGGTAAATATTGTGTCATTAATAAGCCAACATTCAAGCTAAATAAACACATCAGCTAGCTATTTAAAGATTTAAGCAAGCTCATTATTTAGACATCACTGGCTGTCATGCCATCTAGTATTTTAGGAAACCTGAAATGGATATATGGCTAAATTATTCAATAGACGATGTTGTAAACAAAAAGGGGAATTCTGGGAAAGTACAATAATAAACCAGAACATTCTTAGATTAACAATTACTTATATAATTAGAAGCACATTCAGCGTTAGACTTTTACTGTGTTGTGTTAGTGCAGCAGAGATGACACTGATGTCATACTGTCCGAAATACGAAATTGAAATTTGCTGAACCACTTCACACTCTTGTCAAAATACACTGTAATAGGATACATCTCAGCCTAAACTGTAATGGTGCTTTTTTAAAAATACATTACACTTTTCCACTCAAACTCTGCTCTTAATCAGAATATTAAAATACTTAAACTACTTCATATTACCTACACTGTTATATGTCTAAGTATGTAAAATATGCATACAGACAGCACTTCTTCTTTACTCTGTACTAATATTAGGCTACTCAGTAATATAACTTTATTAAGTCTGAAAGTTCTTTTCCTCCTGCTTTATTTATGCAGATTTTTTGTTCTGCCTTGATAACATATGTAAGTCTGTGTGCGCTTAATTGTCCTGCTACTGTCAAACAGAAAGACAGACCTTTTAATTTCTTTTAATTTGTGTGTGTCTGTGAGATATATATATATATATATATATATATATATATATATATATATATATATATATATATATATATAATTTCTGGAAGTGACATGTTGCTGTGTTGTAGGAGAAGTCAGCAGTATAGAGGTCCGGTGCTACAGAGGATTGTGTCAGAAATGCAGTCCTTAAGCCGCACAAATTGTGGTATGTTTGTTGGGTAGTCTATTGTCCATGTGATTAGTTGAAGATCCACCCCTGCAATGTCCATCTTATTCCTCAGAATAGTGGGCCTGATGGTGTTGAATGCACTAGAAAGGTAAAAAAACATGATCCTCACAGTGCTTCCTGCCCTGTCAAGATGAGAGGGGGATCTTTGAAGAATATAGATGATTGTGTCATCCACCCCAATGCCTGGCTGATGGGCAAACTGTAGCGGATTCATCACTGGTTTAAAAGGGGGCGAAGATGGTCCAAAACAAGTCGCTCCATAGCCTTCATCAGATGAGGGGTCAGTGCCACGGGTCTATATCCATTTAGATCAGACGTACTCCCCAGGCGGACCGCGGTCCGGATCCGGACCCAATCTCATTCCTGCAGGCATGAAAATCTGTCACCTTTCGGCGAAATTCGCCGTTTTGAAGTTGAAAAGGGTGACCTACGTGAATCGTGTAGATCCGATTAGTTTTTTGTTGGGGGGGGGGGGGGGGGGGGGTCGGGAGATTATATGTATATATTTTAATTATCATATTGACTTAATAAGCAAACAGAGCACTTCCGAAATCGGCAATTTCAATGACACCGTGGTCAGCAGTTTCCGCCCAGAACCTTCATAGAGGCCAAATAGCGTTTCAATCATACGAACGTTCTTCATTCATGTTATTCATTTACTGCTAAGCGGGACGAGAAGCAGGACCTAGTGCTACACCGGGGACACGGCAGAAGAGCGTACATTTACCACTACATTTACCACATCATACATTTACCACTACATTTACCAGTGGATTTAATTGGGTTATTAATGGTTTCAATCGTTTTCATATTTTGCGGTAAAACAAAGTTACTGCCGTTCGCTACAGCGTTGAACACGGTCAGAGCTACACAAGCTCTTGTGATAAATAGGTAGATAGATAAGCCATTAAGTTCGCGTCAACCCCGTGTAGTTAACGGTGACATAAAATAAGAAACAAGATTTTTTTTCTAATGTGTCTGTATTTGTAACTGGTGAATCTAGGGACGTGTGATAACATTCGCGCCAGGCCTGAAAAGGTTGAAGATGAAGTTGTAAACTCTTGTCGTTTGAGTCTACCCTGTGCTTTAGCCCATGTTAGAAAATTAAAACACGTGAACCCTGGTATTTTTACACTCATTTTTGCTGCTGATGTATTTATTGGTTTATTAAGATGTAATGGTTTTGACTGAGCCATCTGGAATGGCGAAAGCGGCTTCTCGCGTTTACGATCTGGCTCCATACATTGAATCTAAGACAGTCAAAAAAATGTTTTTTTATGGATTTCACTATATTTTACGGAGCCCGTAAGGTGACATCATGTAAAAAAATAATAACGCGTGGCCACGACTTATTAACGCGTGGAAACGAGATACTAATGTCGCCTTTCACACGCGGCAACAACGTTTATTTTTTCACAGCAAAGCAAGCAGATCCCAGGGATGTTCGCGAACTGACTGCCCAAGCAGGGCCGGCACCACGGGGGGGGCGAATGGGGGCGTCGCCCCCTCAGGCGAGGTGTCCCGCCCCCTCAATGTAAAAAATAAGACCCATTTATTTTACAACAATCGCTACATGGTGCCCCCTCGGCCGCTCGACAATCGTTACACGCACGCAACCCCCCCCCACCGAAATTTTCTGACGCCCCCTCACTGTATATGTTCTGGCGCCGGCCCTGTGCCCAAGGAAGGTAAACCTGGCTTTATATAAAGTAATACTTAATTATCTTGTTCGCACGCGTTAATTATCTCGTTCTCACGCGTTAGTAAGTCGTGGCCATGCGTTATTATATTTTTTACATGATGTCACCTTACGGGCTCCGTAATATTTGGCATCACCTGTCGCTGTACCCCCGTACACCACCAGCCACCCCCCTGTCGCCGTATCCCCATGACGTCACATGTCAACGCCCCCCCCACATGTCAACGCCCCGTCGCCGTATCCCAATGACGTCACATGCCCCGCCCCCCGGTCTTCTCACCTTTTTAACCCCTGACCCATTTTCATGCCTGTTCCTGATTAACTGGATACGAACAAAAAAAACATATTTATAATTTATGACAGGAGAATTTATTTTAAACTGGAGCATTTATTTCAGGGCTATTGAAAAAACACTCCGTCACGAGTGTTACGTTTGCCACCCCCGCTCAACAACTTACGTTCGCCAACCCCGCCGCCCCGGACCTCAGGTCACAGCTATCTGCCAAAATTGGACCACGGAAAAATTTAGTTGAGTACCCCTGATTTAGATCAATGGGATGTGCAGTCTTTGGTGTGGGCACTACACATGATGTCTTCCAGTATATGTTACTGTTTACAATTGGAGTGCCGCCATTTTAATTACCGCTAGGCCCAATCACGGTAGGCCCAATTCCTTCACCTGCTCTAACAAGCTGATTTAAAACTCATGTTCTTGTTAAACAAATTGCATCAAGTATGTTTGGATTATGGAAATGTTTTAAAATAATGCAGGGCCGCATGGAGAAAGACCTCAAAGGAACTGTTCATATTTTGTCAGCTGATGTCTAGATTTGGAGAGATATTTAAGTTTCAATGCTGAAATGCATTTTAGGTCCTACTGTATGACTATGATGTAACATTCCCTACTTTTAGGTAGTCCATAGAATATTTTTAGTGTTTTCTTTTCAGCCAAGATATATATATATTTTCTTTTAGCAATTACCGGTACATCTACAAGCCATGAATCTGTTAGAATGGATTTAGTACTCCAACACCAAGCTAAATGAAGAAAACGTCTACATGAAGTGTAAGAGACTGGGATTAGAATGCCTCTCTCAACATTCACAAACGAGCAACTAATAACTCAGTGCAATTAAGCCTCCTATCATAGCTTCAAATGATGGAACACCAGTGGAAATGTCAAATATAGCAACCACCTCTTCTGCACCAGAAATGCTAGAACCCAAGAATTTAGGATTTCTGGTGTGTAATGGACAGAGTGAACTGATACAGAACCAGGCCATACAACACAGTAGTACAACTACAAATAACTGAGGATTCTCATGGGAACCATGAAGGAGAAATGTGAAGAACGTGAAGTTAACCGTGCTCGGGCCCGCTTGAAGAGGTGGGCCAGGGCACGATTCATGTGGACTCGGGCACGGTTCGCTTCTAGTGTGAGCGCTATCCGTGCCCGGGCCCGCTTGGTGCCTCGTCTGATTGGTTCATTTCGCTGGAACTCAAACATGACGTCAGTGATGCGATGCTCACGTTAAACAGTCATAGCGGCAAAGCGATTAGCAGACAATCGTTGTGTTAAATTATCGATAAATCTGTGCTTGCACCGTGTTTCTGCACTCCCAAAATGACTCCAAAAATACAATTAAAAAATCATGAGCTCCATAGTGTTGTGCGAGCGCGCTTTTTTCCCAAATAAAGCGGCGTTGTGATGACGTAAGCGTGCTCGGGCCGGGTTGCTGAAGCCAGTGTGAGTGTAGGCCAGAGGGGGAGTGGGGAGGGGGGATAACCGGCCCCCAGCACGGAACGAGCAAACCGTGCCTAGTGTGAGTACGCCCTAAAAGAAAACTTTTTAAAGTAAGTAAAAGTGGTATATTGCAAACTAAATACTTCAAATATGACATCTTTCTTTTTCTGAAACTATACATTAGGAAGGTCCTTAACTAGGAAAACCAGTATGTCTAGGTCAGGGATGTCAAAGTCAAATACACAGAGGGCCAAAAAAAATCAAATTTGCTACAAGCCGAGGGCCGGACTGGTTCAATGTTTATTAAAACATATTGAAATGATTGCACATAGCCTATTGAACCAAGACCTAACAGTGTATATTATTTAATGCTTAAATGAATAAAGCAATATTTTTGTATGGATCTGTCAGTAATTTCAAGTGAAAACATTTTTCAACAAGCAAACGGATAAAAACAAACTTCCTTCAAAGAAAACATGTCCTGTACATTAAATGAATAAAGTAATAAAGGTTTGAAAAGTGCTGGGATTTAGGCTAAAGTACTTGAAAATGCTTGAAATTGTAACTACTTTGTTTCACAACAAATATCTGTCTGACTGAACAGTTATCTTGTATTACGTTAACAAATACGAGCCTCTTGTAATTCCAGGACGAAACATGAGACAACGTGAAGAAGTTAAGATTGGGCGTTTTGAAAATAAACGATTAAGTAATGTGAATAAAGCCAATTATTTCGAGTCATTTCGAATATATGTATAAATATTTAACATAATTAAGTTTATCGTGCTGGGAAATATTGAAATGGACCTTGAAAGTGACGTACAAGTGTTTTAATTCCACCTTATAAAGGTGTATGAGCCCAGCAAACATGACTTTGTTCATTGCGCTGAGGCGCGGCGCGTGCAAAGTTACAAAATTCGAGAGGTGCACGACCTCGCGAATCGACAGCGCGCGAGTCCCTCGCGCACGGGCGGATCCACTGCGATTACGTCATTTTCACCGTGCGGACCCTCGCTGCCTGTGCGCGCTGCAGTGACTTCGCGGGCTACCATTGCATTGTGGGGAATGTAGTGTTTGTGCATGCAAAACACCAGCGGGCGGCTGTGGCCTGCGGGCTGGTTCTAATAGTAATTGAATATCATCCAGGGGGCCTTGACTTTGACACATGTGGTCTAGGTTTTCTGGTATTTTCATTCTCCTTGGACTGCAGATTAACCCAGAGGTGCTGAACAGTTTTGGGCAGACAGGTTTGGAGCGTGTGCTTTCTCCACCAGGCACACGGGTCCTCATCAGAATTAATCTGTCATCTGGTTGTACAAGTTGAACTGAAACGGATTTGATTTTGAACTCGCTACTAAACTTTTCAGTAGAAGTTTTTGCCTTCGGCTGCATCACTGTTGTAGAAGTTCCAGTTGATCTGTTATAATGCTAGAGGCTCTGTTCAAAATAGCCTACTACATACTACTGGCATACTGTTTGGGCCCCAAATCAGTATGCAGTATGTAGTAGGCTATTTCAGACAGAGCTAGAGGTTCTTCTTTCGCAAGTTTTCTTTTTCAGACACAAAATTCTTCGGAAATCTTGAGTTGCAACTTTTAGTTTTTCATGTCATTTTGGTAATTTCATATACATAAAGTAATTTCTACCAGACCTATCATACTTTCTGTTGTAACTGCTATATCGTATTTCTGTATCCAGTTATGTCAGCCATATATAGGCACTTGGTCCAGACAGATGTGCACAGCTGGAGCTCTGTTAATTCTTTGGGTTTCTTTGGAGTTTTTGCTATATTTTGTGGATCTGTCTAGCATATGTAATGGTAGCCTGACTGAAATATCTTGAGTTCTGAGTGAAGAAGACAGAGAGAGGTTAAAATGTTTTACCACATAAAATTATTCCACATCAAGTTTAGTGATTTTAAGTAGTCTACATTTTAGATGAGAACATCATGAGTTCAAATGACAAGTATTTAGCTTGGAAAATGGTCAACTTCTCAAAAGTACATTTAACTAATCACTTAAATCTCACAGGTGAAGGTTTTATCTTCGCTAGTCTGTTGACCTTTTAGTAGTTTGTAGAAGTCACAGTGCATTTTAGCCAAACACCATTTGCATACTGGTTTTGTCATGCCTGTCATTCGCAGTGTACATAAAATATGCCCACACGTTACGGGTGTGAGAGAATCTGTGCTTGGCATTGTCGTGTTAGCTAGGTCACTTTTTGATGTGTGTAATTTGATTCTCTTACAAACAATACAGATTCATAACATTTATAGTATTGAATGTTACAGAATTTAATTATTTTCTGTGATTATTAACTATTTAACAGAAGAATGTTTGATGAAATAAACTTTGATTTCTTTTAGCAGAACAGCAACCACTATGTCTGGCTACAAGTAAGCACTGCACATCACCTACCTCAGGGGGGTTAAACTCATTTTCACTGCGGGCCAAAGATTAAACTATCCAAGTGAATAAAAAAAATCACATGTACTTTCTTCAAAACTTGAAATATCAAATAACTGTTAAAATAGCAATTGTGTTTCAAAAATGCACCCTCTGAAAAAGACTTTGAAACATGGGCGATTTCTTAAAAAAAAAAGCTAGTTTTTACTGCCCCATTGTTTGTGGTTGTGGCTTTTCGCAAACACATTCTATTGCGATCACAGTTTGCCTTTTAATTCTTTGACTGTTAGTTGTTTTTCTTGATGCCTAATTTAGGCACTTGGCTCCATGTTTGGTCTAAAAATGCAGACGTTGATTGTACTCGGACAACCGACACTGCTTTACTACACAAGACGTACCCGTTTTTCTCCTTGAAGCACAAACGTATTTGCTTTCCCATCTTTCTTGAAACATCCTCCCATCTGCATTGATTTTTCTCTTCCTGGACATTTTGGGATCATTATTTGTATTTCTCAATTACACTTATTGGGGAAATTGCATCGATGTGGAAACACTGCAGTGCTGAGACGCTGTCACTTCACGGGTAACATCAATTGTGGGACATGTAGTTTTTGGTCACTGCACGTTTTTAACTTTTTACACTATGCTGAAACATTGTGGTGGCTGCAACACACAAGAGGGCTGCTTCTTAGCAGCAGGGACAGGGAGACTGTGTGAGGCATGCTAACCCTAGACTGGTAATGGGTGAGGCATGCTAACCCTAGACTGGTAATGAGTGGGATGTGCTAGCTGTGGATAAATGCTCCAAAGTACAGGAAAATGCTTGAAGAAAACAAGAGAACTGGAGCACATGCAAACTTGGACCAGAATGATGGTTTTACTGTTAAATGTGACAGTGGTGGGTTTTCCATCCACCAGCTTTTTGTGAATTTTGACAATGCTAAAGCAAAAATGTAAGAGTGATGGAAGATGAACAATGACTGATCAAGCTGTTAGATAGCTGTTACTTAATGGCTGTCTCAGTGATTCCCATAATAACAGTAACGTATATCATTTAAGGTATCTTCATATAAACATGGAGGATGGAAATATGACTTCATTTGCTTTTTTTTCTGCCAATAATTCATAAATGCACATTTACAAGGGTAATGGCATGAGAACACACCCCCAAGCTGGAGACTGAACAGTATTGAGAGAGCATATGGTAGAAAGAGGCATCACACAACAAGGCCTTGTGGGTGCTGAACTAAGCAGTCATAGCAACCTCCCTGAACAGGATCTAGTAATCATTACACTATCAGACGTCTATGAAAGGGTCTGAGGTACGAAGAGCTGAATGGCTGCCAGTCCTGACAGGGTCCATGCCTACTGGATGAAGAAGTTAGCTGCACTCGCCCCAAAAGGGCAGTTTCCTCCAGCCTACCTCTGCACAACATGGAAGGTCTTGTCAGGCGTGAATAAGCACATATCTCAGAGTGTCGACATGTACAGGTGTGTGTTAGGGATGCAAATGATTAATCGACTTTCGATTAATTGTCGATTAAGACGTTACTCGATCAAAATGTATTAATCACGATTAATCATTAGAGAGCGCTCCTGTATTAACTTGAACAGAGCATAAGAACGAGAGGCGAACACGTGTCGCGAAAGACCAGAGTGGAAAACAAAATGAAGCGGGCGAAAAGACGTGCGGTGTGGGACCATTTTGAAGCGTGTTCGGGAAACGAGGCAGAAACTGCGTAATCCAGAAAATCCCAAGGAGGGAAACTTTATTTTCCACGCAACTCAAACAATAGCACTGTTCTCTTCCCCTCCCCTGACGCGCGCAGGCGCCGCTCTCCCAGTGTCACTTAAAGGGCCAAGTGCCTGTCTGTTAGGGAACTCGCTGCGAGGAGTAGTAGTCGCTACAATTTCAACATTGTTAATTTAGGCAAAGAAGTCAAATGTTCTGTGTGTAATGCGGTATTGAAGTACAACAGTTCCACTAGCTCACTCAATTATCATTTGAACACCATGCATGCAGCTGTCCTGCATATCACCACTGCACCTGGTCAACCTAAAATCACAGCTACACTGGGAAGGCGAGCGTTTTCGAAGCTCGCTACAAAAAAATACGAGTGAGCTAAAAACAAAGCTATCTACTGCTACTACTGTAGCCCTTACAACAGATTGTTGGACGGCTCTAACAACAGAAAGTTACATTACTGTGACGTGCCACTACACTGACGAGAACTGGCAGCTAAAATCTGCAGTGCTGATTACGACGAACATGTCGGATAGACACACCGCTGACAGTTTAACTGACAAGCTCAATGATGTTGTGGAAACTTGGGCACTCTCCGGTCGCGTTACAGCATGTGTTCACTACAAAGCTAGAAACATTGTCCAAACATGGGCTCAATAATATTCTGTTTGGCTCTCTATTTAATTTCTTCTTTTTTTAAAACATTTTTTTTAATGTCTAATGTTTCAAATTGAACTGAGCCAGTCCTTAATTTATTCCTTTTTTAAAATGAAAGAATGTATTTTGTTATATCATAAAAATTTCCTCATGCATAATTACTTGAGCAATATATAATATAATACAATATAATTATCATAATATAATATATACTTTTTGAACAAAGTGTTTTAACTACACTACTCAAAAAAATAAAGGGAACACTTAAAAACAACACAATGTAACTCCAAGTCATCCACACTTCGTGTTCAGATAGGAAGCAACACTGATTGTGAATCAATTTCAACTGCTCTTGTGCAAATGGAACAGACAACAGGTAGAAATTAGAGATTTTCAACTGATTTCAAAGATTTTTATTAATTGAGATCTAGGATGTGTTATTTTAGTGTTCCCTTAATTTTTTTGAGCAGTATATTTAGCTGATATTTTTAAAAGCCCTATTGAAACACTGAAATTCAGGTGAAAAACGCCGCTTATCGATTAATCGAAAGTCGATCGATAAGATCAGTCAACTAACGATTAATGAATTAATCGATAATTTGCATCCCTAGTGTGTGTGATCATCTAGGACAGCCAAGTACTCATTGCCGTGAAGAGACTCGTAGTGGTATTAGTAAGATTATGCAAGGAAATCACCCCCACCTTCCACCACACAGACACACACACACATGCCACTAGCACCCTGTGTTTGGTGTTTGGTCCAACACTTCTCACGTGGAGGCAGTTCTCATGCCCTTGGCACCATATAAGCCACCATCTGCTCACTTTATGCAACACAAACCAGAAGTCATCAGAAAAGGCAAAATTTTTCCAGTCTTCCAACATCCAATTACAGTGCTCCTGTTATATATATATATATATATATATATATATATATATATATATATAAAAAACACAAGTCCTCCTGAAATCATACTTGGAACAGAGATTAGAAATCTTGTTTATGTACTTGTGTTATGATCCTAGTACAAATTCCGAAATCATTTTGACATTCTCAGTCAAGTCAACATGTATAATTGTTGTATTAACACATTAATATAATATAACATAAAAGATGATCCTTTATTAACCCCGAAGCAGTTAGGAAGTTGTTACAGCAGCAGTAAGGAAGGGACAGAGAAACATGGCACGAAGTATAAAAACAATATATAAAATACAATTTAAAACAAGATCTATATATACAAAGGTTTACAAAATGTATAGTAATACTGAAAAATATAAATATTGAAAAAAAAGACCAGAGGAAAATATATAATATAATAAAATATTTAGATGAACCATGCTTGATGAATCTCACAAATCAAACTACTGAAATTAAAATGAGTTTTGATTAGTTTCGATAGTAAAACCTTTTTTATTTCTGCTGATGGGTTATAAATATGGTCTGATTCTGAAAGAGCCATTTTTCTGCATGACAGCGATTAAACTTTCAAACACAAAAGGATATGTTATACCTTTATGTTTTTGGTAATAATTTAAGTGAAAACGTGTTGAAAGCACACATTAACACTTTCTCTTTTATTATATCAGAACAGACCACAGAGGCCAGAGTGTGCGGTTTGTGTGAATGAGACGAGACACCTCACCCCTGCCCATCATCTCAGAACATCCCAGAGAGACGGTACGGTTCCTGCTGACAATACAGCTATTTATCCATGACTCATTAAACATCGTCAACACACTGATGAAGTATTACTATATTTTTATATTTTAATTTCCTGTGAAAGGCTATAAGTAAATGTTTTAATGTTCAGTTATTTGTAATGATTTTCAGTCCTGTTTTTAACATTTCAGCAGTCCACATTGAGAAGATTGTGTTGAAGGGCATCTCGTTGGGCAAGACTGAACGGGAATACAATTTTGAGGTACTGGCTAATATTTGTGTGAATATAAATCAGCAGTCAACATAAGATTCAAATGTAGATTGTAATGTCAAATACGGTGTGAACGTCCTTGATAATGGCAATGACCCAAATGGAGAAAGGGGACGTTAACGCAGACGTTAACTTTCTCAAGCTGCTCCTAAATTATGGAACAACCTGTGTGTGACTTGTGTATTTGTGTGTTAACGGGCCGCCCAATGGAGGATGGGTTCCCTTTTGAGTCTTGGTTCTCCCGAGGTTTCTTCCTATTCCCCACCTTCATAGGGAGTTTTTCCTCGCCACTGTCGCCTTTGGCTTGCTCATTAGGGTTCTGGACCCATAGTATTGTTAACCTTGTAAACCCTGTAAAGCTGCTTTGCGACAACTTGAGTTGTTAAAAGCGCTATACAAATAAACTTTGATTGATTGATTGATTGATTGAAACAACCTCCCGATTTATATTAGATGGGCTTCGTCACTGTACAAGTCTTAAAACCCATTTTACACCTTGACTTTTAACCCAGCATGAGACCTTTTCTTTTACTTTCATATTTGTGGTGTACTAACTGTTTTTATTTGCTTGTCCTACTGTTTGCTTGTTTATATTTTTATCATATTCTCTGTGGAGCACTTTGGGTCAAGATGAAGCTGTTTTAAAGTGCTATATAAATGAAGTTAAAGTTGAAAACGGTAACACTTTATATACATTTAAAGTGATAATTGTAATATTGTGAGAAAAAGTATTATGATAGTTTAGTACCTGGAAATAATAGCACAAAAACCCTTGTGCCAATATAATAACCAAAATGTGTTTACTTTTAGGTGAAATGGTCTGATTTGTCAACAAGCTCCACTACAAAAACACAAATTCAACTGGAAAACTTCCTGCTGGAGGTATTTGGTGTTATCAGTCAAATCGTGGGGCCTTAATGTCAACATAGGATTGGGCAATTTTTTAAAATCTTTTTGTAATGTGTCGAATGTGGTGGTTGAAGCAGTTTGTATTTTATAGTTCTGGATTCTGTAAGACGTTGTACGTCTTGTTACTATTGCTCAGCTCCCGAAGGATGCGTCCACAGCCCCGTTTGAGAGAGGGATCCTAAAACTACTCACCCAGGGACAGAAGCCCGACTGGAGGGAAGAAGAGAGGATGCTGAAGTATGTGAACTTCTGCCATTATAAATGTCTGAAAGACGGTGTGTACTGCATCATAGGGGGCCACCAATGGGTTTGTTTTTGTTTCTTTTCTTTTCAGGGCCAATATACATTATTAGTAATCGAGGTAATCAAGGGTAACCGATATTTGGAGCCAGTATTCATACTACAAACATGAACTTTATGATAAATGAAAATTTACAAGAATGCAACTCTTAATCACAACTAAAGAAATGAACAGATTCTTTAAGATTTTAAGATCTTGTTTAACATTAAAAAATGTGAACTGCTTTGAGGTTATAAAGGTTGCAAAAATAGTAAGTAATCTTGAAATAAATAAGACTAAATTTATAGCTCTCTTATAGTCTGCTAAAGAGGAGGTACCTGATCACGTTCGCCAGTAGCACAGGACCATTGTGAATGCACAGTTATGCTTCTCATAGTGGTAAAATTTAGTATCCTTTACATATCCTTCACATACCCTAACCCTACCCATAGTGGTAAGGATTGCAGCAAGTGCAACAGAACACTTGGTCTGTTTTTGCTGCTTTCTACATAGCAAAAATATTTCTATACAATTAAGTATGCTTCTTGTATACTGCAGTTTAGATCCATAATTAAAACAGAAACTAGCAAGCTTAGGCTCTAATTTTCTTTGGCAGCATTAAGATCATCCTTGAGCAAGTCTAGACTTTTCCTCGTTTTTTACTGTTTTTGAGTATTGGGGAACTGACATGAGGCAGTTATGGCCTGGTGGTAGGGAACTGGCCTTGTGACCGGAGGGTTCGATGGGTTCGATTCCCAGACCTGAGGCCATGACTGAGGTGCCCTTGAGCAAGGCACCTAACCCCAACTGCTCCCTGGGCGCCAGACTAGGGCTGGCCACCGCTCTGGGCACGTGTGATCCACAGCCCCCTAGTAATCACTAGTGTGTGTATGTGTGTTCTAATTGCACAGATAGGTAAAAAGCGGAGAACAAATTTTGATTGCGGTGAAAAATCACAACTGACAAAATATGGCACATTTATATTTTACATTTACATTTCACATTTATGTTCCTCATAACAGAAGCTGCTTTGCGTTCAGCTCAAACACATTCTTGTTGGGCTTAGGATAAAATGGGCTGGGTGCTGATTTTCCAGACCTATTCAGCTATTAGAAGAAATTGCTTTTATGTTATGTGTTATGTGATCCTGTACACAGAAAGGCAGGGTTTGTGCTGAATGCACAACTCTGTCTGTTTAGCTAGAGTGTAATTGTGCCTTAGAAAAAAATACTACAGACAAACTACAGAAGTGTGTGTGTCTGTGCACGCATGTGTGCATGTACATGTGTGCCTGCGTATCTTGGTGTGTCATCCATATTTCAAGCAGTCCAATAACTGAGTGGGACTGACGTGTGCAGGGGTGGTTTTTGTTTGGGTTTTTGTTTTTTGATTGTGGTTTCATCAGATATACATTACATAATCTTTACTCAGAAAGGAAATGCTGATTCTGATAATCTAAAAAATTATGAATACAGGCTCTGATTATCTGTTGTGGAGATTGGTTGACCCCTCATATCCTTCCACAAGAAAAATGTTTTACTAGCCCACTTTGTAGATGAAAGTCATTCATCCCAAATTGAACACCATGACTGGCTGATATCTATTTCCTTGTCAGAGATAAGTTTTTGTCGGCGCCCCACGCTTTCCGTCAGAAGGGGAGTGTACGTGCCTTCTTCCACTGCAGCTCCTTGCCATTTCCCAGCCTCTACTGTAAGTTAACACACATCATCGCCTTGTGATGAATTTCAGCCCTTTTTCTGAGAATGATCATGTGTTGTTTTCCAGTTTAAGGGTGCTTGTGATTATGCTGAAAGAGTTGCAATATCTGCAGTTATTAGCACGATCTGAATTAGCATCTGGGTTTTTTTGGGGGGGTGGGTGGGGAAGGGGTTGGAGAGGTGATCTATTGGGGCTGCTTCTCTGTCATTAATTTGTGTTTAACAATATTTTTGGGTCATGTAACCAGAACCTAAACCCTTAAATATGCTACCTTCTAGCATCTGAATTTCTACATTCACAAATCTTTACATAAATATACCAACCCTGTCAGCATGACGCTGTTGTTCTCAATAATGCCATCCCGGTTTTACATCGGCCTAAACTTGGCCATCAACTGCTCCATTGGTGAACTAACTCCTCATCACATAGGGGAAACCCAGTGAGATTGAGGATGTATTTTCCTGCTGGAAACCAGCAGATCATATGTCATCCTCTGCCTATTATGCTGTTCTGTTAGAGAGTGGTGATTTTATTTATTTATTAGCGTTTTTTTTTTTTGGTGTGTGGGTGTGTGTCAGGTGACGTCACACACTCTCTGGCAATATCGTGCCATAATATGCCAATATTGTGACACCGATATTCCATGCTGTATATTACAACTTCAGTGGTGAACTAAGGTTACGTGGTTACAGATTGTGTTAAAAGCATCGTTACAATTCATTATTTGTTTTTGAATTTCTTGAGTCAACAAAATACACTAGAATAGTAACTGAGTCCATGGAGTATTACTGATGAGTACACCAATAACAAAATTAGCTGTGTGTTTAGGGGACTTGTTTACAACCTCACATTGCAGCCCTTCGCCTTATATCAGTATTTCAGTGTCCAGTACTGCAGTAATGATTCACAGAGCTGTAGCTGCAAGACATTTTCATCATTTGCTGTGAGAATCTCTTGGACCCATTCTGTTTATGCATTTTAAGCAAGATTGTTCATGTTTGCTTTTCTACTCTTCTGTTTTCAGGTAAGCACATGTCCTCTGGCCCTCCCCACAGTGAAGAGTGCTCCGAGCCGTCCAGTCCAGAAGAAGGTGTGTTCTTTTCATTCTTTCTTTTCTTTTCAAGGTCATGTGTATGTGTATTGCATTTGTATCTCTTTCCAAAATACAGAGTAGTTAAAGACCTTCTGGGAACACCTGATATATTAATGCTGGAGAGCATGAACTGAAAAACACATTGAACTTTCATGAAGAGCTTCAAGCTCTCATCTTTAGGATCTGGATGCTAACATGGCTTGTGTGTGCTTGCATGTCTTGAGTTCTCCATTATCTGCACATCAGTATGGATGCTGAAAATAAAACAGATCTACAAGCATTTCTGAGGCTTGTTGTGAATGTGGTTGCTGTAGTTAATAAATTGTATGTTGAAATTTTTTAAATAATGAGAATTTATTATTGCAGATATGAAAGTGTTAACCCAGGGACATCGTAAGAAACCTGGCAGCAGAAGTCCCAGTTTTAAGTGAGTGTTCATTTAGTTACATAGATATAGCATTCTCACATTCTCTCCTAACACACATGTAGTGCTCACATATTCTCTCCTAACACACATGTCACTCCTGCCAATACCAAACGTCTGTTTCAATGGTGCAAGGAGCAAAAATCTTGGGCTGTGGACAATCTGAAACATGTAATGTTCTTTGAGTCCACCTTTACTGTTTTCCCCACATCCGGGAGAGTTACGGTGTTGGTGAGCCCCAAAGAAGTGTAGCACCCAGATTATTGCATGCCCAGACTGAAGCATGAATAAATAAATAAATATTATAAAATAATTGTACATTATTTAATTTATATGGTTTAATGGATTGGAAATAATGTGAACCAAAGAGGTTATGCTCTGATTACTTAATAACGGGGAAATTGCTTAGGTTGTTTAATAGATCAACTTCTAATACAGTTGCTGCAGGTGATGCTGAAGTTCACCTATTGCAATCCATGTTGGTTATATAAAACAACCAGGCTTTGCGTCCTCCTGTCTCCTACAGCACGTGGAGTGTGGAAGGCCGGAGACCAGATGCCGCAGCAGGCAACGACAACCAGAACAAGTGGAGGAAAAGGGTCTGCATGCCGAAACCCAGCTGTAGCCACAGCACTAACGTCAGTTAGGGATGTCCCGATCCAGCTTTTTGAACTTCCGATCCGATACCGATATTTATTTGCACTTCCGATCCGATACCGATATCGACCGATACCGGCCTATCCGAGCATGTATTAAAGTTTAAAGTTATTTAGCCAACTTACTTTGTTGTCAAACTCATGTTGAAAAGCGTTTTACTCTTGATAACAAGTAGCCAGCTGAATTAGGTGTGTTTGAATAATACACAATGGTTGGTAAGGAGAAACTGACCTGTTTATTTAGCAATTAATAAACTCAAAATAGACAAAATATTAAATAACAAACAGAAATAGCATCAGTAAACCAAGGATTAAAAAGCCACAAGTGCAAATAATATTGTAAATTATATAAAAAAAAAAAACACACACAACCTGAGTGGAAAATAGTCTATTATTAACATTAACATCCATCAGTGCTCTTGAACAAGTGTAAACCAAAGCTTAAAAAAAAATCTGTGCACATATCGTAAACTAATTAAAAGCAAAATGCCTTCTACTCCACATTTTGCTGCTCCATCCCCATCTATACACTCCCTTCAATTCAAACGTTTCTGCCAGTTGTGTAGGACCTTTCTTTTTGTCTTCGGTTTTCATTAGAAACTCGTCATGTTGTTTATGGTGGTATTTCGCTAAATGCTTGATTAGATTGGTGGTATTAAAAGTTCTTACAGCATTACCACAACGCTTGACTTTACTGTGGCATATGTTGCGCTCTACCTCTTCGTCTTTGTCATCCTTTAAGGTAAAATAATCCCACACAACTGACCGATAACTTCAAATTTACACGGCGGTCCGAGATGCCACGGAGCTAAATTGGGGCAGAAACTACGCTCGTGTGCTGAAGGTGTGCTGGAAAATGCGGACCGGATTTTACTCTCACTAGCAAAAACTGGAATGGATTATCTAAATGGGTGCGCAGGAAAACCGGGATCGGACTTAAAAAAACTGGATCGGGAGTCTGGATCGGCATTTTCTCGTGTCTGCCGATCCGATACCGATACGCATTTTTTGCTAATATCGGCGGCCGATCCGATTCAAATATCGGATCAGACCACCCTAACGTCAGTAGATGCACACCCGTTTGTGTTATGATAACTTGCACACATGTGTTCTGCTGGTGTAGGTCTCTGCTGGTTTGTACTGATGGGTTTGACTCTGTATCGGTGTGTTTTAGGTGTACAGTATGAACTGGAACATGTGCATATTCTCAAACAAGCTTAAGCAGCTATCTCACAAAGGTCTAAAATTAATGAGAGATGTTGTGTTAAACCTTTTATCGTAAAACAGCTCTCAGGTCAAGGAGAGAGTTCAAGCTACAGGGCAAAAGCCAGAACAGCCATTTCTAATAGGTAAGTACAGCCAGATCATCATAAATTCTATCCATCCGTTGTTGTCTTTACCAGTTAATCCCGCTAGTCACGGTCGGGGGGGGGGGGACTGGACCAAGGCAGGAAACCCACGCAGGCACAAGGAGAACATGCAAACTTCACACAGGGCGGAACCAGACCAAGAATCGAACTCGGACCACCTTGCTGTGAGGCGACAGTGTGATACCACCTCACCTTTTAGGGTTATGGTTAGAGTTAGGGTTAGGGGTTAGAGTTTGGGTTTCTTCATTTCTTCTTGAGCTGTTCAGTGCAAATGTTACTTGAAAAGGAGGCCATGCTGGAGGATGACATGTTTTATAGAGACTGAATCTTAAATAAATTAAATAAGATGTGATATTTTTTTACCCATCAACCTTTTGGGTGTATTCTCTTTATCTTAAAAATAAATAATTAGAAATATTTATACACTAAGATTCAGATATGCATGGAACTCAAGCAAATATGGAAACATCAATAAAATTATGATTTTATTGGGACTAAGGATGTGCATGTGCTTTTTCATGGCACCATATCATACAAAATTAATTTATTCTGCACACTGACACCATCTCCTCTCCCATTCCCCAGACAAGTAGATCTGCTGTAAATTAGGTCATCCATTTATCTAGGGAAATTTATCTAATTTTATCAAATGTCAAAAAGCTATGAAGGTTGCCTCATATTTTGTTGCATGTTGATCTTTTTTCTTACAATATCTTACATCAAATCTAACAAGATTTATGACTGCTGAAGCATGTTTGAATGAAGCATATACAAATGTTTATGCATGTTTATCAAGTGTTTATGTAGGCATCATGTAGCCTTCTAAACATTGCCCTTCACTAAAGGGTTGCCTACTTATTTTATATAAGTCATAGTCAAATCAAGCAGAACAGCAGTGCAGTTAAATGGTTGAAATGGTCCTTTTGGATTGTCGGACCAACACGTTAATACAGCATGTGTAAATTATTCCTTTTAAATATGGATGGAAAAGACTATTGGGAAACATCAATTAAATCAAACTAAAGTGCAGTGGTGCAGACCAATGGAATAAAAGTACAGTTGTGATCACAGTGTGAAATGTAATGGAGCCCTTTCTGTGTTTTGAAACAGTGTGAAGGGAGAGGGAGGAGCTTACACTGCCAATGGGGTGATGCCACCTCCATCACTACTGGGCCCCTCCAAAGGGAAAGGTAAACATTTACAGTTATCCTGCTGTAAATATTTACAATGACAAACAGGGCTCCTCTTTTGCTTTACATTCTATTCATTCTGACACTTTATTCTGTTTCTTTCTGTTTACTAGTATAAGATTTTGTTTGTATTGTCTTGGCGTTCCATTAGGATCTCTCCTCTATCCATTCTGAATTTGAATTGCTTTGTTCCACTACATGGTCGGGTATGTTCAGAGTTTAGGAGGACTATTGATCACACCATAACGGGGCACAACTACTGATCGCACTATATCAGAGGAGGTGAGGTGTTGAGGTGAGGTGAGGAGGTGGCGAGGTGATTGGCAGTCTCACTTCAGACGCTTTGGAATGGCGCTTTGGTCTGGCATTCAAGGCAGGAGTTTCTCAACTGTAGGGCCTGTGTGTGAGACCCGGGAGGACTGTGTCGCTCTGCCTTCATCACAGTGTGTTGAATAAGGTTGTCTCTGAAATAATGACTGTATTGAGACTTGTTTTACACTTTGCAGAAGAAAGAAGCTCTTCAGATGTCCATAGGTAGAGCATTCACAGTATTAGAGCGGCAACTGCAAAATGAATGTAATGCTTTCATTTAAATTTAATTTAATGCTTTAATCAGCCCAGCATGAGGAACAAATGTTGGGAGCAGAATATTGACATCGTTTTTGAAATATTTAAAGATAATGAAAACAAAATAGTTATAGACCAAACAGTTTGATTTTCCTCTGTCAGTAATTTTCTATTCATCTGTGTCCTCAGATGCGTCCTGTCACGACGCATATGGAGAAACCTCATCGGAGAGCTACAGCTCGCCCTCCAGCCCCCAGCATGACGGCCTGAGTGATGATGAGAATGGCAAAGGTCAGTTGAAGATCTGTAGTGTGAAATAAGGGTTTATCAACGTAACCCTTGGGGATGCTGCCCTGCAGTTTCCCCTGTTGCAGCTCAGAAAGTGCTTGATAATGATGTGATCAGATGGATTGTGGGTGCAGTGGATCCCAGGACTGGAGTGAAATATGCTTCTAAAATCTAACATGGCCTGTACTGCTCAACTTCCCAAACTAACCTTGCTCTTCCTCAACCTACCTCTTTTAGATACAGACAGCCAATCAGATGACTCCAGAACATCTGTTGCAGACTCTGTCCTTTTCTGCCCAGTAACAGGAGGGTGTGTTGATGCCTTTCGCAGCATTGTGGAGCACTCTGGGCCCTCTCTTCGCGGTTCTGCCCTGGAGTTTCCCCCACTGCACTTTGGCCACCCCACACCATACCCAATCCCCACTCGTGCAGACACCTTACCTCCTGTGGGTGCCCCGCAGGTGCCAAACGCCAAGCTGGGCCCAGAGTTAATGATGCCACATCCTGTTATCATGCCCACGCAGTTGGCGGCTATAGGCGATGGAGAGAAATGCCAGTCCGACGTCCCGTCTGCTGTCCAGTCTTTTAACCCGTCGGTTCTGGGGGTCCAGCCTGTTGGGAGTCCTGCTCTGCAGCCTCTCCTGCCGCGGTTTAAGGTCACAGGGGGGCAGACAGAGAGTGGGGTGCTGGGTGCTCACCAGGCCCCAGTGGGGGCCATTAGTGTTGTTCAGTGTGGCCCTCCTTACCCCCCAGGCCTGCCTGCAGCCTACACCAGCACAGACCCCCTCCACAGCTCACTCACTTCTGCAGAGTCTCACAGCAAATCCGCGGGCCTGACGCTGCCCTCCGCCCTGACACCCTCGCTCGGTCTACCTGTCCCCTCCACCGGCATGAGCCCTATATGTGCTATGGGCTCCGTGGCCACGGCTTCCTGCAGTCAGGTGCCCCCTCCGGCGGTGCCCACCCACACCCCAGGCCCCGCCCCCAGCCCCGCCCCTGCTCTCACGCACAGCACCGCTCAGAGTGACGGGAGCTGCTACATTAACAGCAGCGCCGCCAACAGCAACCTCTCCCAGCAGCCCGGGGGCTGCCACGCCTGCGGCTGCCGGGGCAACTGTGGCGGTAGCCACACCCCCGGCTACTACTTCCCCAGCCAGATGGCTCCCCGGCAAGTCTTCAACATCTCCCCGGTATTTCAGCTGACCTCAATGTGTAGCAGCAACTACGTCAGCCAGATCAGCCCCACGCCGCAGAGCAACAGCGCCACCCAGCTGCCGTTCTACCCCGCTGGCCCCAGTGCGTTTGCGAGCCGACCTCTGGTCCACCTGCACGGCCAGTCGGAGCACGTGCTGGGCTCACAGGCAGCCGCCTTCAGACTGCAGCAGCTGCCGGGCCTCAACCGCTTCTACCAGCCGGTGTACAGCGGCGCCGTGGTGTGCAGCGGAGCGGGCATCGCCCTTGGAAACGCCACAGGTGGAGTCAACAAGAAGAATGGCAGCATTTCTTGCTACAACTGTGGAGGCAGTGGACACTACGCACAGGACTGCAAACAGCCACCCATGGATGCCACGCAGCAAGGTGAGGGGGGCAGCAAAGTGAGGGGGGCCGAGAGCGGCTGGAAGGGCAGAGAACCTGAAGGCCTTACACACCTCCTCATTTCATCCATGTGTTCACTTCAGTACATCTCTAGCAAGATGTACAAACAGTAAGGAAAATTGGAAAATGTGGATAAAAATGAAAACATCCTTGCACAGTGAACGTATTTGAATGAGGAGGTGAGTGTGTGGACAACCTCCTAATTGTTGAGTTCCTGCTTTTTAGCCACACCCATTAATACCCACGCAAACTCCATGACGATGGCCAGCAAGCTCATCCAGGCATGATGGTCAGCCGTCCATGTTCTGTCCTGTAGACTATGTCGTATTCGTCGTGTTAATGTGGAGAAAGTGAACTGATCTCAGGTCAGTACTATTCCTTTGGATAACTGAACTGAACTCCAAATCTCTGCTTTCCTCTTCCAGGTGGTTTCCGGCTGAAATACAACCCCCACCCAGAATCATTAGAGCACAATCCTGACTGAAGCTTCAGCACTTGAGCCTGGTCCTGCACTGGGCTGAAGTCTTGGGGTCATTTACTGTATATACACATGACTGGTTTTTAAAATGCTTTAAGGTTGTGATGAGCTGGAGTATTTGTGCCTGACATGTCTTCACCAAAGCGGAGGGATACACCAGTGAATACCAGTTAGGTCACTTAACACTGAGGACTGGCACAGGGACGCAGCTCCTGCTTACTGGTCTCCACTCTTTCTTGAATCCAAAGGTTCTGGGGAAGCAGACCAAGTCCAGCTCTGAAGGATTCAGTGGGTTTGCAGGTAGCATCAGTGATTTTCTCAGTGTGAACCATTTCTTGTTAAGTGAGAATAGACCTTAGCAGGGCCACTTTGAAGTCAAATGAAAAATGTTTAAATTGCAGTTTGGTGGTGTAATTGAAACTATGATTATTATATAGACTTTTACATATATTTGGATATATTTAGGTTGTTAGAATTGATGTCAACAGCTAAGAATATAGTTTTCCACTATTAGAAAATTGCACATATGCAAACATAGAACTCCCAAAGTTAATAACTAATTGTAATTAAGAGATTTTAAAATGAACTTGGGATGATTTTTCCCAAAAAATGTTTTTGTTTTTACTCAGGTCAGCATATGTTCCTGCCATATTGTATTTTAGAGTCCAAAACAGTATCTGTGTTGGCAAAATCCCCCAACAGGATAAAGCATGTTTGAGAACATGAAAGTGTTTTACACATGTCGTCAATGATTGTTACTACAATCATAAATTATTTAGGGCCCGGGTTAGTTACTGCATGATTTAACCCAGCTTTTACCCCAACTATCAAACTGTTGTGACAGTTTGGAAACTACATTTTCTATATTTGAGATCCCAGGGATCCAGGCAAAAGTTTTCTTACATGTTTTACAATAATGGGAAAATTGTTGAGTCTTTTGTAAACCGTCTAATGTGCAGCAAGCTGTGCTCTATGAATGTATAAGTGGAGTTTCTCAATAGAAGGGAGTTTTGTAGTAATGGTAATATTTAATTTACTAAGCTTTCAGAGCATTTCCCAGTTGATTTAATGTGAAATGCGTGTTTAGGCACTCGAGCATCATGTTTATGTCTAAGGTAAAGTGCTGCTGTTTAATTTCAACTTTCATTTTGTTATTATGGTGATATGCACTATACCAACAAAAAATCCTGAAGGCTTGATATGAAGATGAAGTTCATAACCTGTAACATTAACGCTCCAGTCTTCTGATATACTATTTTACCACCCATTCAGTATTGCTGTGCAAGTAACCTATTGCGTAATGCTGCCACTAGGTGGTGCCAAAGGGCTCCATCCTCCTATGGTAATATGCATTGCCATGTCATTTGGTTCTCCTATCAGTGGTTCTTCTCCTCTGTGTGATGTGTTGGTTCTGTTTGCACTGGTTATGCTCTTGCACTCTGCACTCCTGCCTTTGTACATGCAGGCATTCAGCCCACATGTTGTTAACATGTTGTTAACATGTTAGTCATTAATCTGGGCTGCCGTTGCATGTGTGGTGGTTTTAAACATTAGAAATAAAACTGGTCTGTACTTGTCACAACAATATACTATGAGGAAATGAATCACCAAACACTAACCATTGTGTGAATCTATGTTAACTATGAGCTGTACTGACGGCTGCAGTGGGCCGGCTGAGGCATGTTGGGAGGGAAGAGCACTGTCCTGTTTTAAGCCTCCAAGTGTCTCACATTCCCTGTGTATGTTTGTACAGCAGAAAACATGTGATTCCATATAGCTGAGTGTAGGTAACCACACCCCTGCAGTCAGTCCTACCAACTCCTCTCACACCTCCACCTCTTACACCCACTGGATCCAGCCACACCTCCACTTTTACCAAATTTGTAACCGCTGAAAAAGCCTTTTGCTCAAGTTAACACCAGAGAGGAAGGGTGATCTCCGCAACACTGAAATTCCACCAGTGACATGGAAAATAGACACTGTTTTTTTGGTGATGGAATGAATGGAAACTCCATGGGAGACTGTTGTATATAAGAACCTGCCACTTGACCTTGTTAAACTTGCAATTAAAAAAAAAAATATTGTTCTGTATCAGACAAAAGGTACAGGGTCTACCTTCAATTGTATGTTTACTGTTACCTTTGATACCTTAATGTTATGTATTGAAAAGGTTAAATATATTTCAAAAGGGAGTTTGGATTTTATGCAAACTTCTTTTATTCCTTGGAATTTAACAGCAATAAAATATTTTAAAATGTGAGGTTCTTGCTGTGTGACAAACTGTAGTATGTGTACACCAGGTATCACCAAATGACCTGTCCGGACCCAATCACATTCCTGATTAACTGGATACGGACCCAAATGCCAAAAAAATTTTAACGGGAGACTATATTTTAAACCGGAGAATTTATTTTCAGACGAGTGTTACCCCCCCCCCCCCCCCCCCCGCTCAACAACTTTAGTTCGCAAACCCCCCCCCCCTTCTTTATCAGTAGTAAGGTGGTACGACTCAAGATGCTTCCATGTCTATTGCAAAATGCAGGGGATCAGACAGTCACATGATCACATGATTAGAGATGTGTGATTATTCAGAGTTGCCAGACACCAGTGTTTATTGAAGAGTACAGCACACACTCTCGAGGGGCACCTTTAGCCATGTCCACATATGAAGCTCAGTCCTGTCTGGGAAGAAAATGATCTAATCAGAGGGTCAGGCTGAAACAATCAGAACCAAGTCAAGCTGGGGACTGGGGGAAAAACCCTTATTCTACCTGGAAAGCACTATCATGAAAAAGTGGTGGTAAAAGATAAAGAAAGTATGTCCAGCATTCATATGTCGTGTGCTGGAAGCTTTGTGACAGGACAAATGATGCCTGATCTGTCTGTAATGTGACTGACCATGTCGTCGTTATTCACAAACACTCGCCTGGACGTTTTTGGCCCTTGAACCGTTTCTGCATGCTGCACAAGATTTAGCCAGACTTTCATCAAGGACTGTGCAGTGATCTTCCACCAGGAGTTGTGCTGTTCACATCGAGGTCATTGAGTTGGTGGATGATGCTAAACTGCTATTGTAGAGTGATTTGCTGTGTCTCACCACAAGCACCTCAATGCATGAATGTGCTGTATGGTTATGAAATAAACTTGACTTGAAGCAGCAACCAAAATAGCAAATGCTACAGTGCAACACAGACAAGACTGTGAATCCACCCAGAGCTTAAACAGTACTGGAAGACCAAATGGGAGAATGAATCATCCCATTAACCAGTGCTCAGTGGTACTGACATCTCACAACAGAGCACTTCGATTTCCCAGAGCAGGGAACAGTCATCGTTTAAACATCCAGGCTAGCTAATAGAAAGCAGGACAGAACTGGTCATGAAGGACCCAAACAAGGCAAGAACCATCAAGTACCAACACCCTGCACATCCACAACATGGACGCAACAGTTGATGCCAACTTAAAGGAAAATGCACATAAAGTGTGGTAAATAAAAGGTGGATGCATGTTCTACATGGCTATTATGCATTGGCCCGAATCTGCTCGGCCAGATTAATAATAATGGGTACAGATCAGCGCTAGGGGAAGCTACATTTTCTCTCTGCTCCCAAAACACAAAGCAACCCACTGACTGCTTTTTAGTCGCAAAGAACACACTTAGATTGAAATAACTTTAAGATCCAGCTACTGCAGAGATTAAATCTAGTTAGGTTGTAGTGGTGGTTCTCAAGCCTTGTTATCGTTGTTATTAAAGATGGTATGGTTTTAGTTGGAGAGGGGTATCTATTTTTATTATTATTATTATTGGCTTGTTTTAAACACACAGCTAGAGCCATTAAGAAATTGAGAAAATGTTGTGATGAACATATTTTTAATCTTGGACGCTACACAAAAATGAATCGTACTGCACATACTCAAGCGTCAGTTTCAGATTCACAAGATATGTGAGTGAATTTATCTGCTACTTTTTCTAAGCCTCTGAAAACAACCACCGGTTTTTCCACCGTTTTGGAAATAATCTTCAGTAATCTTGGCTATATTACGATGTAAAAGACAAAGAACACATTCACCTGAAGCAGAGTGAAGTTATATTTGTCAAATCTTATTCACGCTTGTGGCATTGGTGGGTGTGTCTTATAAAATTAATTAGGAGTTATTTCTCAACATTTGTAAAAAAATAAATAAATAAAATAAGGGGGTAGGAAATGTTTTCATTCTTTATAACTGAATATGAAACAGCAAATCCCGTGTAGATCTGTGTTTGTCCTCCTATAATAAACCATCTGCACTGTTGTACTTCGATTATTATTTTCTAGCAACTGTATTTTCTTCTACAAGACCTGCTGCACATGATCACTGTGGCACGGTTCACACCCGCATGTTTTCAAGTCAATGTCAGTTCGCAGTCACTCCCTAAAAAAGTAAATCGTGCATTGTGCAGTTGGTCATCCCAGAGACCCGGTGATAACCCCGCCTGCACGTATATAGCCCAGCCTTTCCTCTTCATATCTAACGCAACACCACGGAACCAGACGCCGGCCTACACCGCACTCAGGTAGGGCTACCAGCTAATGTCCTAGTTTTAAACCCACTCGCTTTAATAGTTACGGAGAAAGCACACACGAGTGTATGATGAAGGACACAAGAAGCTGAAAACTTTACGTTCAGTGGAAAATCTGCGTTGTGAATTTAGTTGTGCTTGTTTTCGTTCAGCCCGAATTAGCTATTTTAACCAGAAGGAAGGTAGGCTACATAATTTTCAGTGTCGTTATAGGTGCAATTCTATTGCATAATTTGCTTAAATTAGTAGCATTTATTTATATGGTTTAGTCTGAATTCCTATAGCGTGTTGACAGAAAACCGGACCAAGTGAATTAAAATGTAGCTTAGCTTAAGCTCGATACGCAGGCTGGTCTACCGGGGAGGGCGGGCAGCGAAAACAAAAGTAACAAAAGTAAATCATTCCAGCAATCAAATGAAACCGGCATAACGAAATTATATACGTATACATATATACAATTTTATGTATGTATGTATGTATGTATGTATGTATGTATGTATGTGTGTGTGTATGACATTGACATTTGTTGTTGTTGACATTGGCATTACATTTGTTCTGCTCTACAGAAGTATGCTGACATCACCAACAGTAATGTTTACCTCTTCCTTCCTCAGGGTTTGGGAAATGGAGTCCATATCAAATGCCAACACACATTTTACCTTTGACCTGTTAAAGAAGATCAGAGAAAGCAACAAAACTGACAATGTGTTCTTCTCTCCATTGAGCATCTCCTCTGCTCTGGGTATGGTGTTACTAGGAGCAGGAGGCAACACTGCAACCCAGATGTCACAGGTCAGAACTTGAGTGTTATGTTTATTCTCTGCAACTGTACATGATGCACAACATTAGAACTGATTCCAGTTTGTTGAAGAATTTAATGTATTATTGTGTGTACTGAGCAGAGATCAGGCCCTGAGCTTTAGGCAGTTCACAAGTAACATTTGTAAGTTACTACATGATCTTATTTTACTGCACGGGCATGTTATCGTGACTCAATACTATTTGCTTTTGGATACACCCAGTTGACACTCCTTAACTTTCTCAACATTGACTTGTTTCATCACGTTGTCTTCAGCTCAAAGGGGCAGAGTTCACACGGTTGCAAAAATCTCTTAAGCCCATGTTTGCTCAAATATTTGAGCATAGTCATTCAGTCATTTACTCATAAATGTTATGTTTCCACAGCAACTCGTCACATTTGTCATCATGTGTCATGAAAATACCCAGCTTTTTGCCTTAGACTGTGGCTTAGGTAATGAGTTTGTGGGGTTTTTAATGGCTTGATTAAATGATCAACAAAAAATGCAAACTGTTTTGTTTATATACCTTTATTGATTAATTGATTTGTTTATGTAGGGAGTGTCTCCTGCTTTCAGATTTGTGAGCAATTTGACAATATAAACACTACCAGGTCTTCTCTGACATACTTAACAAAGGTTACTTACTTATAGAATGAATGATGAAGACAAGACCATCATAAAAGATCAGTAGGTTGTTGCCAACAAGTTCCTGTGTAACCAGTCCCACATGGAGGGTTCATGTCGTTCTCAAATAGCTGCTGGATGTTGCATAATCCTATAAAATCCTGTAATGTGATTTAATGCCCACAACGTTTATTTGTTGGAGGAGAATGTGTAACAGTTCAGGAACTGAAGACAGCAGCTCTTACATTAACGTGAACTCCTTCAGTGAGCTTTTGGAAATACCTGGTTCCCCAGTTCTGTTCATCTGTATGGTGCTTTAGGTTTTGGGCTTCAGCAAACCAGTGAAGCCTAAATCTGCTCAACCAGCAATGGTTCAGCAGTCCCAGAAGGCCCAATTACCAGCAGCTCTGCAAATGCAAAAGGTCAATTCATATAAATCCTTGAGGAGACACTAACCTCCATGGTGGAAGGGCATGAGAATGGCTCTAATGCTGGTGATGGTAGATTTATGGTGGCTGTAGTTGCTTGTCTGGTGGAGGAACCCTGGGGTTTTGCAGGGTTGTGCTTGCATTTTAATTTTTGGATTGCCTAATATATGTATTTGGTCTGTACAGTATTGTAATTACATAACCTGGATTTGAAGGTAAATTATGTACAGTTCTCCTGCAAGGAGTTTCTTTCCATATTGGCCTATAAATTTATAACTTAAATTGAATCAATCCCTGCTTTGTGCAATTTATCTCCATCCCTTCATTTAGTCTCTGCATTTTAACAAATCAAAGGATGATGTCCACATTGGCTTTGACAAGTTGCTAAGTGTACTGAACAAGGCTGGAGCTCCATACACACTCAGCCTGGCCAACCGTCTGTACGGAGAAAAATCCTACAAGTTTGTGGAGGTAAGACTTTTGTTTAAAGAGAACTGGAAAATGTCTGGCTTGACCATTGGGAATCTCTCTCTTTAATAGATCTTTGACACCATTTCATCACACAAAAGGCCTGTGTTGGGAGTGTACAAAGATCTCATTTGTAGCCTTTATAACAGATTTGTAATTGAGAAGTCAAAGTTGGTTTTGAATACTTTAGAAAAGAATCTGTTGTATCTGTATGTTAATTGAAATCCAAAAATATAACTTTAAGCCTGTTCTTACACAGTTCCGTGGCAGCATGTGTTAATCTGTGTATAACACACTTACTGGATTGTTTTTCTTTTGTTGAAGAAATTCCTGCATGACACAAAAACTCACTATCATGCTCAGCTGGAAACTGTTGACTTCAAATCAGAAGCAGAGGCGACTCGTAGCCATATTAATAAGTGGGTGGAGCAGCAAACACATGGTTCGTAGTCCACACTAATAAATTGTGCCTTCTTTGTGACCATAAATGAAACTGAACATATTGTTAATTTCTTTAAAGTAGCTGGCTGTCATTTCAGCCCAATAAAGCTTGACAGGAGTTATGGCCCCAATGTGCATGTTGCAGAGACGACATCCATGAGGGCTACATGATGCCAATTTTTCGCAGTTTAGTTTTTTGCCCAAGTTCTTGACCAAGCCACAAATTGTGCAGCCTAGTGTTGTCATCCATGGGGTTACACCCAGAAAAAGTTAAGAGAGTTAAGTCTCTGCAGGTTGTTCATTTTCTTGCCAAAGCAAGGTGAGCGTCAAGTGTACAGACACCTTTAGCCCACTCCTGCATGACATCACAAATGAGCCATCCAGATAAATGCATCAGAAAGGCCACCCGAGTTTGTTTCATTTAGCCCTCAGACGGGACCTCTCCAGCCCCCTCTCAGCGCTCTGTGTGTTTGACTATAACAGTACCTTGTGTTTTAGAAAAGATCAAGGACCTTCTGGCTGAAGGAGTTGTTGACAGTTTGACCAGGCTAGTGTTGGTGAATGCCATCTACTTCAAGGGCAGCTGGGAGAAGAAGTTTGAAGTGATGGGTACCAGTGAGATTCCATTTAATCTCAGTAAGGTAACTGGCAACCAGTGCACCTCAAAAAGGGGTGCACTTTTGATTAACATAAGCAAAGTGTAGTACAACTTGGTTACATGATTGATGTTCTTAATAATCTGCATAATTAATTATAATAATGTACTTGCCATGTGGATTCCCTTCAGTGGAGAACATATACTTTATACTACTTTATTTGTAATTTGCAAATATTTTAATATAAGCATCAGATAAATGCAGAAAAGTGAAATGGGTGATGAAAGAGGTGAAGTTTCTTTAGAGGGTTTTCCATCCACCGAGTTTTTGCGCATTTTGAAAATGCGCATGAAAAAAACTGGATGGAAAAAGACCAAAATTCGAAAAAAGCCCCAAATATCGCAAAAAGATTTTTACGCTAGGAGGAGGTGGAAAAGTTAGACTATCGCATCGCCAAAATTCGGAAAAACTGGATGGAAAAGGGTTTTTCGCATAAACGATGACGTATCATGCCTCAAGTCATGTGGTTCTGTACACGATCGCGATGTAAAAATGGCAAATGCATACAAAAACAGTTCTGGAGAGAGCAAAAATTGAATTTAACTTCTCCATGTATAGAAAAGAAAAAGAAAAAAATGTTTCAAAACCTCAACGTGCAAAAATGCGTAACTGCCAGATGGACGTAAAACCACTATTGTTTGGCGTCCTCTCACGTGATCTAAAGTTTATTCGCATAACTGTAATGAATGGAAACAAGGCTTAATTTGCATTTTTTTCTGCCGAAACTTGGAAATTGCGCATTATTTTTTCGAAAGGTTTGGTTGGAAACCCGGCTATTGTCACTTTGTGTCTGTGTCTGATTTGCACTTTTACGCATTACTTGACGCAGAACACAACTAAGCCGGTGCAGATGATGAATCAGAAGGCGAAGTTTCCACTGGCCTTTATCCCTGATATGAGATGCCAGATTCTGGAGATGCCGTATGTGGGAAAAGAACTGAGCATGCTCATTATCCTGCCTAATGAGATAGAGGATGACACGACCGGCCTGGAGAAGGTAAGGGAATCACACGTGTGTGATATAAAGCAACTTAAATGACACAATGTTTATGGGAGAGTGAAATGAAAATGGCATTTGCATTAAACAATTGGCTCCATGTTTGTTTGATCTTGTCTATTTGTTCTGTCTCAGCTGGAGCAAACTCTCACTTATGAGAAGTTTATGGAGTGGACCAGACCTGATATGATGGACCAGGTGGAGGTGCAGGTGGCCCTGCCCCGCTTCAAACTGTCAGAGACCTATGACATGAAGAGCCTGCTGGTCAGCATGGGCATGGTGGACGCCTTCGACCAGAGCAAGTGTGATTTCTCCCTCATGTCCCCCTGTGATGATCTGGTGCTGTCCAAGGTGGTGCACAAGTCCTTTGTGGAGGTGAATGAGGAGGGGACAGAGGCTGCAGCGGCTACAGCAGCTGTAATGATGCTACGCTGTGCCATGCTTCCTCCAGAGAGATTTGTGGCAGACCATCCCTTCCTCTTCTTCATCCAGCACAAACCTACACGCACCATTCTCTTCTGTGGCCGATACTGCTCACCATAAACTGCTTCAGGCTTTAAACATGTATACCATATACAGGATCTTGGCACTTTATAAAAGACATCGATGCATATGCATAAAAATGTTTGTACACTTGCTATCCAAGAGATGATGTTTAGTTAATGGAAAGGGTAAAGGCAGTAACTAGAGAAGTTGAGTGAATTTAATAACAAAGTCTTATACTAAAGTTGATCCTGTATATTCCCGTGCCTTAAACTTATGTAGCATACACTGCTATGATTGTATTACAGTAACAAGCATGAAGTGCTGTTATTACTAAATGCACTAATCCAATGGTATGAAAAATAAAGCTGAATATGTTGGCTAGTAAACTATAAATCAAGTATTTTTTTCTTTTTAGTGCTCAGTCACTGAAAGCAGGTTCATCTATTCAAATAAAGTCATTATATTGCGCTTTTTACAACACTTGTCACAATTGTATGGGTCCAGATCCCTAATGAGAAGGCCAAAGGCGACAGTGGCAAGGAAAAACTCCCTATGATGGGGGGGGGGGGGGGGGGTTAGGAAGAAACCTCGGGAGGACCAAGACTCAAAAGGGAACCCATCCTCCATTGGGCCCGCTAGAAGAAGTCCGTATTTAAAGTCCAAATATAGTTCTATAAAGTCCACAGTCACGAGGGCTCACTGAGACATTGCTTTCCACCCAAGTCATTGTCACAATGAGAGTGATCCCATGACACTGCTGGATGACAGCATCAACATCCCAGATTACCAGAAGTCTCAATGACTGGGGGCCCTGAGCTCCACACCTTTTGCGCTTTTGGGAGCACAGAAGGCGAGATGGGTTATAGTATGCAATGACTTCACTCAGATATTGTGGAGCAAGACAATTTAACGCCTTATAGGTCAACAAAAGAATTTTAAATTCAATTCAATATTTAATTGGAAGCCAGTGTAATGCAGAGAATAGGACTAATATGATCAAATTTTCTAGCCTTAGGACTATAGCTGCAGCATTCTGTACAAGTTGTAGTTTCTTTATGGACTGTTTAGAGCATCCAATTAGAAGACCATTACAGTAGTCCAATCTTGATGAGACAAAAACATGCACTAGCTTCTCTGCATCAGCTAACAAAAGTAAATGTCTCAGCTTAGCGTGAATGGAAAAAGGCAGCCTTAGTGATGTTGCATATATGTGTGTCAAATGAAAGATCCAAATCAATAGTGACACCTAATCTTTTTGTGATAGATTTAGGTGTTACAGAAAAGCCTTTTAGGGTAAGAGGAATATCAGACCAATTGCTTCTAGCAGCTTTGGGTCCAAGAGTCAGCACCTCAGTCTTATCAGAGTTTAGTTGAAGAAAAATATATGCCATCCAGTTTTTTATGTCCTGGCCACAGTTCTCAATTTTGAGAGTAGTAGTGATATCCAGATTAGAAGATATACAGTATACAACTGAGTATCATCTGCGTAGCAATGGAAGCTAATACCATGCCTACGAATGATTGTGCCCAGCGGTAGCATACAATAAGAATAATATGGGGGCCAGTACAGATCCTGGTGGGACACCATATTTTACCTTTGTACGTTCCGAACATTTGTTATTTACAAGTAAAAATTGGTAAGTATCTGTCAGGTAGGACCTGAACCAGGTTTTCATCACTATTGTACTGTATTATACTGAATTGTTTTCATTTGATCTTTACATAAAAACAAAGTTGTTCTCCAAAGATGGGAGGGGGTGGAGGTGGGTCAAAAAAAAAAACATTTAATGACCTGATGCATCCAAACAATGACAATGTCCTTTTAGCGGCCCAGTGTTTACACATGCATTTGAACCCCGGGTTTTGTCTCTCTCTAGTTTCTGTTGTCCTGTTCATATTGTAGCGTCAGCCCTGTGGTAGTGGCAGGACGACGTCACTACCCATGATCACCCGCAGCCCCCCGGGGATGTTCTTGGTGTTTTAATGTAAGGATTATGTCAATATTTGTGTTTATGTCACTTTTAATCATTCATGTTGTTAGATTAAGTTGCCTTGTACAGAGTTTTCCACCGTGTGTGTGTGTGTGTGTGTGTGTGTGTGTGTGTGTGATGTCTTCATGTTTATGCCATGCCCTCGTGTTGTGTAAGTTCAGACCTGTTTTAATTGCTCATTCTGATGCAATTGGTTGTGGAGGTGATTAAAGTACCAATAAATACAGTAGCACCAGACTTGCGGGAGCGAAGAGTCATAAGGAATGAAAACACGGACAGGGCAAACACCAAATAAGAAAGCAAACTAAAATACAACACTGAACATGGCTAAAAACTGGAATAAGAAACAGACACAACTGAAATATAGAAGCAAAAAGAGCACAGGGAGTGAGCGCAACACAACGAACGGGAAATCTATGAACATACTGAACACAAATGAGACAGGGAATACACATACTGAACACAAATACACAGGGAATACAAACACTGAACACAAATGAGACAGGGAATACACATACTGAACACAAATACACAGGGAATACAAACACTCAACACAAATGAGACAGGGAATACAAATACTGAACACAAATGAGACAGGGAATACACAGGGCACAGGATTAAACTAAAATATGAGGTAGAGCAAGACCAGAACTGAAAACCTGTATTCTCTGTATAAACGCACTGTGGATTGGATGGAACTTGTTATTTACAAGGATAAGAGTCTAATACGCCCCACCTTCATAAATGTGCTTTACATACATATTTACTGTCATTTACATAAAAGCAACCATTTTTCTTATGGCCCTATTCCCCCTGTGTTCTTAGTGTAAAAGCACTGTGCATTGGATACAACTTGCCCTGTGAAGTAATACCAGTAGAAAATGCCACCTGTTCAAGTGATATATTGCGTGAGGCCAAGTGGGATAACGTGTCATGTAATACATTTTATTTGTGTCTAAAACAAAGTAATTTTAGACTGTAGGACATCCAGGATACAGCAACCAACCAACCAATCAGTCTGTAAAAAAAACAACATATAAAGTGTGAACAATACACACTCTAAGGAATGGCATATTTACATAAAATAATTTAAAGGCAACTTAATTAAAATGAGATCCGATGCGTTAAACGAACACGTGGAAGTAAAACACGAACATGGTTGAGGGGTTGAGGGGTTGATGGGAGGCGTCATTCGTGACCGCATTTTGATTTTGTTTCCTATTCTAAAAGCATATTTGATTATCTGTGGACTGTGATTATAGATTTTGCCAACTGAAATATATAATATAGGCTAATGAAATAATGAACTTTTTAATAATGTCACGTTACAGTCCCCGACCCCTCCCTTTTGGGCGTGTGTTTACGTCGTCTGCGTCTACTCGTCTGCATCTACTCGTCTGCGTCAGTGGATCTCTGTGGGTGCGGGTGCGTCTTGTGTTAATCTGTCTCACCTGTGGCTCATCTCGTCATCACGTGGGGTTTATATGGTTTGTCTATTTAATGTGTGTTCGCGCAGTGTCTTGTGCCTCCGGATGTTACAGAACGACGAGCCGACCAGAGACAGAATGCCAGGCTATGCCACCCGGGCAAAGAAGGGCCTGAGACCCAGCAAGAGACACCATGCCTCTTCCCCTGCCCAGCACTGCAAAGCCACAGTGACTCCTGAGATGATGGAGCAGGACCCTGTATGTGCGCTCATGCTCCGTCAGGCTCGGGAGGCATCCAGCGTGGAGAGGGCGGACTACTACCGCGAGTCCGTGGTGCGGATTTGGAGGGAGCGACACCCCTCTTAGGCCGTAAGGTGAACCACGTTTTCGTTCTGATCCGCTCCGCGATCTCCGAACTACATGCCCGTTAGCTGATAAAAATGATCAAGTTATATTGCACTTACCAAAAAAGTTTCGCGTCACAGAATCCTGTACTTTGTTTGAACCGAGACGTTTTCTGAAGAACTATTTTCCTCACGCTGAATGACGATTTTGACATCAAAAGACACCGCGTGACCGCGCTAAACTAATCACGTAACCGATTTACGACAACAAACGGGAAAAAATGACAACCTGCCTCGTGCTGTCAAATATAACCTACAGAAAGAAATCTCCCAAAATATAATTTTATAGTGGGCATAAAATAATTATCAAAAATATCGTTGATTAATATTATTTTATGCCCACTTTATATACAATAAAGCACTGCTTGGAATTCATTTAGCCCCTGTTACAAACACATGGATGGCTATCAATAATTATTGGAATTATTTCCATTAATTGATCAACTGACAACATGAAAAGTCACTTGCATAATTGTGATTTGTGCTGTAAATAAAACACTATTTAGTATTTATTTGGCCCTCAGAAATACATGAATGAGCATTATCATAATCCTCATTCATGTATTTCTGAATTGGGCCAAATTAATACTAAATAGTGTTTTATTTACAGCACAAATCACAATTATGCAAGTGACCTTTCATGTTGTCAGTTGATCAATTAATGGAAATAATTCCAATAATTATTGATAGCCATCCATGTGTTTGTAACAGGGGCTAAATGAATTCCAAGCAGTGCTTTATAGAACAAACAACTGGAGCAAGTGGATGATAAGGTTACCTTTTCACGTTGTCATTTTTATAAATAAATGGAAATAATTGTAATTATCAATAAGGACCCTTCATGTATTCATTTATTCACTAACAACACATAAACTCAAATCAAAACAATGAGGGCATACACATCAACTGGCATAAACTTATATATGTATATACATAACCATAATAAAAGGAATGACACAAATAGAATAGAGGTAAAATCTCACACACACACACACACAGTGTATGACATGTAGAACAGAATGAGGGGCTGGATTTCTTGTCATCCATGTCACTTGAAGGTTTCCATCTTCCAGTCTCTGTCCTTGATGTGAATGAGGATGTTCTGGTCATCCTTCACTTCAGCAGCTTCCTGCAACTTGCCTTATACAAAAGAAAACAACAAAGGATGAATAAATAGGCAGGCAAAAAAATTAAGACTTAATTTTTCCTGGTGGTGTGGGGTTGTAAAAATGGTGCTAGGTGTTGCACCCAAAAAAAGATTTCTCGTGCACACAGATGTACAGCACAGCCAGGACACACCTCTAGAGACAAGTCTGGTTGCTGGGGCCGCCCAGCAACACACAGGGACAGTCCCAAGTGTACAAGTGTGAGAGAGGGGCAGTGGGGGGTGGGGAAATGGACCGGCGGATGGGCTTGCTGCTGTAAAGCAGTGTGTTGACCAGACAGGGGATCAGGCTGAGGAGCCACAATTCTAAACAGGTATTCAGTGGCATATTAACATCAGGCATGCTATGACATTTATACAAACATACCCAGTACCCCATTAAAGTCAAAGTGTGCTTCATTCTATATCAAAGATCTCAAAACAATGGGGGGGGGGGGGTATTATAGGCATAGGGATGTTATGTATTGGAAAGTAATTTCACACCCACACACATCACATTATGGCAATTCAGACATACATTGATATTAGAATTAGACAAATACAAGGATTGTGTAGCAGTGTAGGCTACATAGTCATTCAACTTCTCCCAACATCTGTGTGTGTGTGTGTGTGTGTGTGTTGGGGGATGGGGTGCATTTGCATAGACTACCTACAGGTGTGGTGGGGGGAGAGGGTGATACACAGTCTTACCTGCAGTTAAAGTCTGTGTTTTTGTCAAAGCTTCTTTATGGCGTCTGCCACCCGCGACGACAAATTTGCAGCCTTTCTTGCAAATTATGCAGATGTCAGGAAGAACGGGGCCAGAGCTCGAGATGGACAGGCTTGATCTGGACCGAAGTGTCCTGGTCGGAGTAGTCCCAGTAGTTTGGGGGTCCTGTTGGTCATCTCCCCTCTCTGTTTCTCGCACGAGACGCCGTTTAGTTCTTCCGATCTCTCGCTGGTCAATAATCCTCCGGTACATGTGGGATGTAAAGCCGCATCATCGGGAATTTCTTCAAATGCAGTTCAAGAGTGTTTGAAACTTTCTGCTACGTCTCTGCACTCGCCCCACACTGCACTCTAGCCACTGCCGAAGATTATTTCGAAAAGTATTCCACCTTGTGCTGGTGAAATTCTGTATTTCCTCATGTTTAACAGACGATATATGCATGTAACAAATCTTATGTTTCGAAGATTTCTTTTTTTGAACACTTTCGGATGAGATTTCCTCTTCTTCGGTACAGCTGGATCAACGCGCTGCTACAACGACGTCTGCTTCTGTTTACTAGCTCAGCTGACATACCAGCTATCCGATTGGTCCATTCTGATGACGTCTCAACCGTGGCACCTCTCAAGACACAAAATGTTATTAGCCTACCAGGCACTAGTCCTTCCATTAAACGCTGCGATCAAAATAAGTACTATATTTTGAGCGGCGAAACTTTTTTTTAAACCTCAACATAACTCGTTCTTTTTTATGAGCTGAAGCGTGTTTGGTTCGGATAGCGCGGAGCGAAAAGTCCTTCAGAAAAGAAATTCCGATGTTCACCTTACAGCCTATCTCCCACCAGGGAACTCTCACCACTGCGGGTGGGCTGAGGGGGGAGGACTCTCCGGGCGAGGAGGAAGAGGAGGAAGAAGACCATCCGCCCTCTGTGTGCTCCACCCCCTCTGAGTATTACGGTGAAGGCGAGGAGGAGGAAGACTATCCCCCTCCGTGTGTTCCGCCCCCACCGAGTATTACGGTGAGGGCGAGGAGGAGGAAGACTATCCCCCTCCGTGTGTTCCGCCCCCACCGAGTATTACGGTGAGGGCGAAGAGGAGGAAGACTATCCTCCCTCCATGGGTTCCGCCCCCACTGAATACTACGGTGAGGGCGAGGAGGAAGAAGACCGTCCCCCTTCCATGTGCTCAGGTTATACCAAGTACACGGACAGCGAGCAGTGCATGGAGGAAGAGGAGGAGGGGAGTTCGCTCCAGTCAGAGTACTCCGTTGGGACCGTGAAGGGGAGGAGGACTCCTGAAGATTTACATTATATATGCTACCATTGGGCACAGTTATAAACAAACATGGTGTCAATTTTTCACTGCTATGCAGATGACACGCAACTTTACATATCAGCCAAACCTGATGACAAACTCAGTTTAGGAAAAATTGAGGCCTGTGTAAGAGATATTAAATGCTGGATGTCTCTAAACTTCCTCCAACTAAATGAGGACAAAACGGAAGTTCTCTTTGTGGGCCCTAAGGCCGCAAGACAAAAAATTCCAAATTTAATGCTTAATCTTGCAGACTATCCCATTACACCTGGCACAGTAGCCAAAAACCTAGGCGTCATACTTGACTCCGACCTATCATTTGATAAATACATAGATAATACTACTAGGATAGCATTTCTACATCTCCGCAACACTGCCAAATTAAGAAATGCATTATCACAGGATGATGCAGAAAAATTGGTGCAATTGCCTTTGTTAGCTCTAGATTAGACTACTGCAATTCACTACTGTCAGGATGTTCAAATAGGAATCTAAATAAACTTCAAATAGTTCAAAATGCCGCAGCCAGAGTTCTGACCAGAACTAGAAAATTTCAGCATATTAGACCAGTCCCATCAGCCCTGCATTGGCTCCCAGTTAAATTTCGTATTGATTTTAAAATTCTATTATTAACATATAAAGCACTACATGGGCTTGCTCCTGAATACCTCCAGGAACTTATTTCCTACTATGAACCCCCCACGTCAACTAAGATCACAGGGTGCTGGTCTTTTATTAGTTCCACAAATTAATAAGGTAACAGCAGGGGGAAGAGCCTTTTCTTATAAGGCCCCCCAGCTTTGGAACAACCTCCCAAAATGCGTACGGGACTCTGACACAGTCACAATCTTTAAGTCTAGGTTGAAAACCCACCTATTTGGTTTAGCGTTTGATAATTAACATCCCCCCCTTAGATAAAGGTACAGATCCAGGGGTTCATAGATGAAGGGTTTTATGGTAGACTGGGGAGCTGGTGCTGTCGTCCTGTCACTGCTCGTGGTCACTCAAGTTTGTTGACAGTGCAGTGGATGGATGCCATTGTCTCAGAATACCCCCAAGCCTATGTTACCTTCTGGTTCTGCCTATTTAGCTAGGCTGTAATAGTTTAATTTAATGCCGGAGTTGCTGCCACACTCCAGAAATGTGTTTAATTTCATCTGTCCTGTATATGTCATCATACAGAGCTAATTTTCCCTGTTTTATTTTCTCCACATGGCTGCCCGCCTGCTCGAGGAAAAATGAGATGAGGAGAGGCAAGCGAGTTATCCAGTGCCAGCCACCTACTGCCTGACCGGATAAGCCTACACCATGATGGACAATACTACATCTTTTCCTTTTCTTTATTTCTTTCTGTCTAAATTGTTGTTGTTGTCATGGTGACCGGTGTCGGCCAGAGGAGGATGGGTTCCCCCCCTGAGTCTTGGTTCCTCTCAAGGTTTCTTCCTCATGCAAAAAACTAGGGAGTTTTTCCTTGCCACGGTCGCCCTTGGCTTGCTCACTGGGGGCTAGGACTCGGCACTTGTAAAGCTGCTTTGTGACAACAACTGTTGTAAAAAGCTCTATATAAATAAAATTTGACTGATTGATTGAAGAGGGCGCGTCCTCCGAACGCTCCGAGGCCAGCGCCATCGACTACTCTAGGGGTGAGAGCCCGGAGGAGCCCATGGTCTGGAGCCTGGGCAGTGAGGAGGAGGAGATGGAGGTAGAGAACAACACTCCCGCTGTCAGGTCCAGAGAGGAAGCGCGAGGAGGAGGGGGATTCCCCTGATGTGGTCCCCCTGAGAGAGAGAGGGCGGGTTGGCAGACCTATCCCGTGGCACGCCCCCCGAGGGCTCCCACAGAAGCCGGTAGCGTGCCCACTGGGAGGGCTGAAAAAGCCTCCACCAGCCGCGCCGTGTCTGGTGGAGGGGTTTGCGGCGAGGGCGGGGAGAGGACCGCCCACCGCAGCGCCTGCAGCTCCCGGGTTCTCCCCGCTGGCCGCTCTCCTCCTGGCGCGAAGCCTGGCGCCATTTACCTGTTTGTCTGTCCCTGTGTTCGTGTGTATTCCCGTATGTCTGCCAAATCCCCTTTTCCCTCTCGTGCCGCTGTGTGTGAGTGTTCCTGTTTGTGTATTCGTGAATGTCCCGTTGTGTATGTCTAACGTGTTTTCCCCAGTCTTCCCAGGGAGGGTGTTCTAGGCTGTTCGTGGCGGACTCTCCACCAAGGGCGGTCATCTCCCAGACGCAGGACTGGGCGCTTCGGATCCGCCCATCGAGGTGTGTTCGGGGCACTTTGTCCTGTTGGCACCCTGGGACGGGTAGTGCCCTTGGTGGGGGAGTCTGTCACGTTACGGTCCCCAACCCCTCCCTTTTGGGCATGTGTTTACATTGTCTGCGTCAGTGGATCTCCGTGGGTGCGGGTGCGTCCTGTGTTAATCCGTCTCACCTATGGCTCGTCTCGTCATCACGTGGGGTTTATGTGGTTTGTTTATTTAACACTAGAACTACCAAACCCCCTGCTTTAGACAGACTCCCAACTTATGTCAAATGACAGGATCTCTTGCTCTCTTGGCAGGTGTGAAAAGCCCTTCTTACCTCCAGTGTTATGTAAATGAGGCATGTGTCAGCTTGCAAGAAGTCTGCTCATCTCAGGAGCACATGTTTGAGATTTGATTTGTGAAAGGTTGAAATAATGTGAAATTGACACAAACATAATATTTTAATTATAGTGGCATATTGAATATTCAAAATAGCTGATATTTTTTACCTTATTTGAAATAGTTTTTGTCTTTTGAAAAACTGCCACTAGGTAAAGATATGTTTACACAAATGTATACATTTACATTATAATAAGAATAATAATCTTGAGCAATTTTAACTTATCAAGATGGTACTTTTTGCAGTGTGTCTCTTCCAGAAACACAACAGCCATAACCAGTAAACAAAAAGAGGAAATTTAGGAAATCTTACCAGAAGAGATGGCAGAGGGCAGTCGTGACCTGGTGGTTAGGGAACTGGTCTTGTGACCGGAGGGTCGTGGGTTCGATTCCCAGACCTGAGGCCATGACTGAGGTGCCCCTGAGCAAGGCCCTTAACTCTCAATTGCTCACTTGTATAAAAATGAGATAAAAGGTAAGTAGCTCTGGATAAGGGCGTTTGCCAAATGTGTACTGTAGAACTTGCCATGTTTGCTTCTCAGTCAACAGTAAATGGAATGTGGGGTGACATGGATTTTTATCCACATGTGGGTGGATACAAACATAATTATCATCATAGTTCAAACTACCACCCATCCCTTTTCATTGATAAAATGTCACTGCATAAGATGCTGATTGGTCAAAATAGCTTGTTTAGATTTTTTGAAAGGGTTTTTGTTCTCCATCTGAGTCAATGAATTGTCATCCTATCGCCCATTACCAGAAACTGTCTTCATAGAAGTGGCTGCATGTCCATAACAAAGAATGGGGACCATACAGGACAGGATAGAAAAGAGGGGGAGTAATTTTTGTCTTATCTTTGCTTCCTTTTAATGTTTTTTTATTTTCTGTAAAGCACTTTGAGTTGCATGTATGAATGAAAGGTGAATGAAATTTATTATAAAAAGGGATGGGCAGAAAAAAACACAGCTCAAGTGATCACTGCAATGGTTTACCAACTGCTGCTACATTGTTCACACTATTTTTATTTTTACACTAATTTTTGTCTTATCTTTGCTTCCTCTAAACACTAGGACTACAACCACTACAACTATATCCCCCTACTAGCTCCCAAGAGCTCATCAAAAGACAGTGCTGGGCTCACCTGCATCCCATTAGGCCTTCTTTTGTTATGTACATGCAGCCATCGGGGGGGGGGGGGGGGGGGGGGGGGGGGGTGATAGCAGAGGTGGGACCAAGTCAGTGTTTTGCAAGTCTCAAGTAAGTCCAAGTCTTTATCCTCAAGTCCCGAGTCAAGTCTCAAGCAAAGACAGTCAAACAAATCAAGTCAAGCCTCGAGTCAAGACCGGCAACAGTCAAGTCCCAAGTCTGAAACTTGGAATTTCAAGTCCCAAGTCTGAAACTTGGAATTTCAAGTCCCAAGTCTGAAACTTGGAATTTCAAGTCCTTTCGAGTCTTTTTTTTTTTTAACCAATGTTGCAGGTATATTTTAAATGTAAATAATAGACATGTGTTCTTTTTTAAATCTGTATTCTCCTCAAATCTTGATAAAACATGTGCAACTGAAAACACGAAGTATAAAATTTTTTTAAATTACACCTCTTTATTGCATAGTTCAATTTGTTAGTTAGCTGCAAAAATATTCATACTTTAAACTACAATTTTCCAGAAATAAATATTCTGTGAAAGTCATAAGTAGAACTCCATGTTCAAATAAAAAGTGCTGATATTTTCACAGTACAATACAAAGAATCATAACAGCATTTTCCCCTCTCTTCTCTTATCTGGTTTCTTGGAGAACATGTGTGTCCATGTGTGAGTGACACAAGACAAACAAATACAAGAACTGAACAATTAACAGGAATCAGGAATGCAACTTTAGACATTTCAGTAAACTATTCGGCATTGCATTTGCAAAAGACCAAACTGGCCAAAAGTCTGTATGTCATTTGTGCACGATGAGGCCGTAGAATGATGTCCCCATAGCTGAAAACTCGCTCCACTTTTGTCAATATATTTTTTTCTCGACGTAGATGTCTTTAAATACACAATCCATGCTGAGATAGAACTGGATATGATGGTGACAGAGAGAGGCTCTCTTCCATGAGTTCAGATACAGAACCCAGGGTTGCCAACCCTCACGCATTGAGCGTGAGACACACGCATTTGACCGTCTTCACACGCTCTCACGCCACACATCCGATTTCTCACGCCGAAAAAAAAATCTAGTTTATTTACCTCTGATCCTTATCTATGATTCAATGAGTTACTAGTTCACTCTGGCACCAACCACTGGCGATCGATCGATCGCGACATAATACTTAATTTGTGTCCATTTTACACCCCGCCCGGTAACAATTCACGTTCGCTGACCCCCCCATTTGATTGGTTGTGCTGCAGCTCATGCACACACACACACACACACACAACGTACAGAGTGTGGAAAAGCAGAGGACCGGTCTGCGTCAGAAGGACGGAAATGAAATTAATGGGGCGCACTTTATAAATATTAATATGCATTTTAAAATTTAGATTTGGGGTAAAAAAAAAAAATCAAGTCTTTGCAAGTAAACAGGTCCAAGTCCAATTCAAGTCCCAAGTTATTGGTGTAAAAGTCCAAGTCAAGTCTAAGTCTCTGAATATTTTTTCAAGTCAAGTCAAAAGTCTTAATATTAATGACTCGAGTCCAAGTCATGTGACTCGAGTCCCCACCTCTGGGTGATAGTGTGATAGTTTTTTCTATAATAAATTTCATTCACCTTTCATTCATACATGCAACTCAAAGTGCTTTACAGAAAATAAAAAGAATCATTAAAAGGAAGCAAAGATAAGACAAAAATTAGTGTAAAAATAAAAATAGTGTGAACAATGTAGCAGCAGTTGGTGAACCATTGCAGTGGTCACTTGAGCTGTGTTTTTTTCTGCCCTTCCCTTTTTATATGTGGCCTCTCGCTACCTCGTTTTATCGCTACTTAGTAACCAACTCAAGGCGTTACTCAATAAGGCACACAGAAACATATGAGGCTGATGTGTTAATAAATTTATTAAATACTACTCCCAGATTAGGACATCCAAAAGATAAAATTCATAATATGGTAACAACTTTAAAAAATATTACCATCAGACAGCCAAGACAGTAAATCCCCTTTCCTCAAATAATTATTTACTGTCATACAACCTGGGCCTGGAATGAAGATAGGAACCGTAGCCAGAGAATAGCGAAAATAAGCTCAACCCACCATACAAAATAATGCTCACACCACAATACGTTTTAAGTAAACGATTAAATAAAGAAATAAACCACAACCACTAACATCTACTTCACATCAAAGGAACTTCATCAAATAATACAACTCAAATGTGACACCACAAACAAATATGGGTGGGAGAAACCGACTTTAAATAGGCTAACTACTCACTACCCTGTCCAAATTCATAATCCCAAGATCCGCTTCCTATAGGAAAAGGCCAGATTAACTTGGGGGTAAACTATCAAGGGCTGCCCTGGGTCAAAAGCCTCTCACAAATATAATAAAACTACTTTATTCCCCATATAATTAAATATAAGGCAGAGATATAAAATGAAAAAAAAAAACAGTGGCTATGGTTACTGGCTGTACCAGACAAACCTAAGAATGAAAATAGGACAATTAGCCAACTATAGTAACCTACACTGTCATACCCACAATTATGGATTCACATACCTTGTGTTTGTACAGGTGAAGTATACCTCTTGACTGCACTTCCTAGTGCTCACAGATATTCCTTGCTGGTCTCTAAAACATATAAATACACTTAAATACCTGGATGTTCTGGCCACAAATTGCACCGCCTCGCTGCGGGTACCTGGAGTCCCAGATCCTCCTGCGTACATATGTGGTTCACACACACACCCGTTGTCTTCTCTAGTCGTTTAGACCCGAGCCTGAATCATTAAGGTACAGCTTCCCAATTTACACACCGTTCCGTCCGACACTCACGTTATGCCAGGTTCACACTACACGACTTTTCAGCGATTACAGCACAACCAGTCGTGTAGTGCGAACGGCACAAAAACCTGAGTTTTTGTGCAGTTCGCACTACACGACTGGTTGTGCTGTAATCGCGAGTCTTTCAGTTGTTGTGGCTTTCATACTACATGACTGATCGGCGACGCGGGCTCACGAATTACACGACTGGGGAATCGCCGACTCATCTGGCTGCCGTCCAAAAACGCGAGAACACGAAAATGAAACTCTCGCGAGAACCAGCAACACCACGTAGAAGAAGAAAAAACAATGTACATGTACTCCACATTTTCGTTATTATAATATTTTTACCGTTTAAACACTCCATAGTCCCAAGTGAACATAAATATAATCAATCGCACTATTTCTCCAGTGCTGTCACAATAACTTAAACACAGTGTTGTAGTAAAGTTGTAAGAAAGGTGAGGATTTTGTGTGTTTGCTGGGTTACTGTTTTGAAAGTATTGAAAGAATGTAAGTTTTTTACATTCTTCAGAGATATCTTCAGCGGTGCCGCGGTTCTCTCTCCGCGTTCCCATTGGCTGTAGCAAGCCGCTGTTCCCATTGGCTGTAGCTAGACGCTGTTCCCATTGGCTGTAGCTAGATGCTGCTGCCGACTCTCAGTCGCCGACTGCTAGATATTAAACATGCTAGATATCTGCCGGTCGTCTGCGACCAGTCGGCGACTGCTCGGCGAGCGTCTTTCAGTTCACACTACACGACTGAGTGAGCGACGAGTGATCGCCGATTTGCCTCCGACCACAGTTTCTGTCGAAAAACCAGCCTAAAATCGTGTAGTGTGAACCGGGCATTAGCCGCCACGAGAACAAACGCGATCTTATCCTAACTGCGTGAGACTTTAAATAATGGGAGGCTGGAAGCGATTGGAACCCATGTCACAATAAAAGCCCCACTTGCCGGTACAACCAGCTAGTAACAACTGCTAAAACTGCCATGCTTAGTCGGCCATTTTCAGCATAAAAGCCTCACTACGGTTACATCTCTACCCGTCACATATAATAAATTTCATTCACCTTTCATTCATACATGCAACTCAAAGTGCTTTACAGAAAAAAAAAAAAACATTAATGTGCGTTCGCGCAGTGTCTTGTGCTCGTCGTTGTTTGAGTCGTACACGTGTCTGTGTGTGTATGTGTTTATACGTGCGCTTACTGCTCCATCTGTGTGTAAAATAAACGTAACGTTCGTCTGAAAGAGGATTTCTGTCTCGTCCTTCCTCGTGCCTCCGGACGTTACAAATAACATTTCAATAAAACGTCAGCTACAAAATCAAATTACTTGCTCAGCAACCATAATAACAAATAATTGTAATATAATAATAAGAAATATAATTATAATAATGCTTTGTTATGTCCTGTAAATAGTTCATCTTGTTCTACCAATAGGAGGCAAGTAGGGCTTCACCACAGTTTTTGTAGGTTGTACATATTCTTGCATATCAATTGTCGTAGTCACTGCTGAAGCAGTAATCTGTCAGCTTGCAACCACACCCCAGTCTCCTGAAAAGGTAAAATGCATTTTCATTAAAAATGTGTAGAATAAAAATCTGAATATGATTGTTAAACCTTTCTCTCGCAGAAAAAACAGCTGTATATATTAAGACAAGTGCAAGTATATTTTTGTACAGTAAATAATTTTGGCTGTACAACCACAAATTTCAGCTCGGTTTGGTAAAGCTTATGCTAATGCAACCACGACTAACATTAACTTATGTTTTTTTTTCTAATAATGTTACTGAAGCAATTGGTACGAGGCAGAGTGTCGTCTTATAAAAAAATACAGAGGAGAGAAACTTTTATTAATAGCTTGACTGGAATGGAAATCTAGTCCTACAAACTACAAACTACTAGCCTGCTAAACACACAGCACATGCTGCGACTCTCCTAAATAATCTCTTAAAGGGGAGCCAGAACATCTTGGGCGTCTATGCACATGTCCGTTTGGGAATTAGCTCAGGCTGTTAGTTCCTACATTTTGTTGGATTTTATGGTAGATGGGATCGTCGTGCCTTCTCGCTAGTGAGATAACTAGCTTTATATCTTCAGCTTACAGTGGTAGTTTTTGCATTGAACATTAGGTGGCTCTTAATATATTTTTCCTAATTTTATTTTACAAGTTCTCACATTAGAAATCCAAGTTCATATTTTGTTTTTCAAGTTGTCAGATCAGGTCCTACAAGTTCTCAGGTGTTGCAACATAATTACCACAGGTGTACCCTTAACTACCAGGCTGGAGGGAAAATCTGGCTGATGTAACTACAGCACATGGGACTCATGTACTTATAAAATGATTCTAAGCTACATAATGTCTATGCTTTCCAACCATTTCAGCATTAACACGTGACTTTGAACACATGGCTTAACACACACAGACATGATTTTGTATGAGCTGGATATATTAGTATTACTGACTCTTTCTTCCGTCTTGGAAAAAAAATCCACGTTTTCCCCCTTTGATCACAATAACCTATAAACATCATTAAACCTAAGCTACATAAGTAATGTCTACGCTTTCTGACCTCAGCAGTAACATGTGACTCAACACATGTCCTTGTCACGGTGAGGAGGCCGCGTCGCTGCCAGAGGGCGCACGTCACAGCCCATACTACCTTACAGCGCACGCCCCCGAGCACCAAAACACTTCCTCGGTTCCAGTCACCGCATTATATGCACCTGTCCTTAATTACGTTGTGCACCTTTTAAAACCCCGCAGGTCGTTCGGTCCAGTGCTGCACATTGCCCCGTTGGAGCTGGACCTCCCTGTCTTCGCAGTCATCTGGAACTTACAGAGCCTTCTATTTCTGTTTGCATATTTCTGTGTGAATTAAGAATGGATAATAAAGACCATTCAGTGCAACCCTCGCCTTCGGCCGCCTCTGTTCCCGCGTCACAGTCCTTAGATATGCACTATGAGTTTGGTGTGAGCTGGATATGTTAATATTACTGATTCTTTCTTGCATTTTGGAAAAAAAAATCCCACATTCACCCCTTTGATCATCTTATTGATAATAATGTCTAAAACATCACTAGACATACTCATTAATCAAAATAACTGAAGATTGAAAAGGTAATTTAATGGGATTTTCATTCAAACAAAAATATATATGAAACTTCCAGTCTGATGACATTCTAGATTCATGTCCAGTCATTCCACAGAGTTGGGCGAAAAACCCTCTTTATTGAATGATAGAAAGTTCCCATCTCATCTGCTTTTTCTGTGCATGATAGTGTATTCATCATCTGGGTCTGACAAAGGAACTCCAGCCTCTCTCAATAAGCTCTTAAAGGCAGCCCCGTCGACAGGGGGGGACAACCGGGTCTGTTGTCCCGGGCCCCAGGGCCTATCAAAGAGCCCAGCAATTTATTTTTTATTTAAAGTCTATAATTTTTAATATAATCTTGAAATGTTTCATTAATATAAAATTCTGCACTCAAAATAAGCTCAATGGCTAAAATATATATGTTTTTTACCTATCTGCATATTTTCCATTAAGTGTATACACCCCCGCCTCCCACTGAAAAATGGTTTGATCCAACACTGACTGTAGCCGGCTGGTACCCGCCCAACAGCGGGAAATACAGTGGTGGATAGTTAAAGTAAACAGAAATCTGGAGCGCCGATAAGAAATAGCTGTCTGACTGAACAGTGCTGTTGTATTACGTTCTTGTAATTCCAAGACGAAACATGAGAGAATGTGAAGACGTTAAGATTGGGCGTTTTGAAAATAAACCATTAAATAATGTGATAAAAAGCTTATTATTTTGAATCATTTCGAGTATATGTATAAATATTTAACTTAATTAAGTTTAATGTGCTGGGAAATATTGAAATGGACCTTGAAAGTGACGTACAAGTGCTTTAATTCCACCTTATAACATGACTTTGTTCATTGCGCTGAAGCGCGGCGCGCGCGAAGTTACAAAATTCGAGAGGTGCACGACCTCGCGAATCAGCGCGTGAGGCCCTCGCGCAAGGGCGGTACCACTGCGGGGCACATGAAACTTTCTTGTCCCGGGCCCCAGCAAGACTGTCAATGGGCCTGCTTAAAGGGCAAAAAATTCCTTGTGTAGCGGTGTGTCTGTGAAATAGACAAATATGTGTACTGGTACCACAACACTGTAATATATCTGATCTGATAGCTCAGAGTGTCCTAGCAAAAGCTGCTAGCGTAAATAGAACATTCTGTCCTCGCAGAACTACCTGCTGAATCCATAAACAAAAATATGCTTCATAATTAAGATGTCAAACCATCTTTGTAGCTATATACAAGTTATCTTAACATTTCAGAGATTTAACCTCGATCTGTTCCACAGATAGATGGCATGACCCCAGAGTAAACACATGAATGTGTCTTCCTTCCTCAGGGTTTGAGAAATGGAGTCCCTATCAGACGCCAATACACATTTTAACTTTGACCTGTTAAAGAAGATCAGAGAAAGCAACAAATCTGACAATGTGTTCTTCTCTCCATTGAGCATCTCCTCTGCTCTGGGTATGGTGTTACTAGGAGCAGGAGGCAACACTGCAGCCCAGATGTCACAGGTCAGAACTTGAGTGTTATGTTTATTCTCTGCAACTGTACATGATGCACAACAGTAGAAATGATTCCAGTTTGTTGAGAAGAACTGAATGAAATAGTGTTTACAGAGTGTATTAGGACTTAAGATCAGATTCATATTGACAAATTCTTTATAAGCAGTAGATTGGAATGTAATTATTGGCTTCAAATCTGTGAAGCATGACCTAATGCTTTTGAATAAAACCCCAGTTTATTCTTCAGTCTCTTATATTCTTTGAGCAGTTTAATTATAATTTATATATGCTGTAGCCTATTAGTCCAGATACTAATTGTATTTTAATAATTTATTTTCTGCACTAGTGAGTCTATGTTGATTCTCTAAAACACATTACATTTACAAACAGAAACAGTGTCCTAATTGGATGTATGTAGAACATGAGGACTGTGTTTTGTATTTTGTTAAGAATTGTAAAGGTTAAAGGCCTCATTTCTCCTCATCAGGGACTTTGTCATTTTCCTCAGTGTCTTCCAACCAAACGTATGTTGAATCAACCCCTATTCCCATCCTATCTATCCTCTAGTGTCTGCATTTTAACAAAATTAAGGGTGATGTCAATAGTGGCTTTGACAAGTTGCTAAGTGCACTGAACCAGGCTGGAGCTCGATATACAATCAGCCTGGCCAACCGTCTGTACGGAGAAAAATCCTACAAGTTTGGGGAGGTAAAACATTTGTTTCCAGAGAAGTTAAAAATATCTGTCTTGACTACTGAAAAGCTCTCTCTTGGTGAATCATTCTTTCACCAATTTCCTTCATCACACAAATGATGAAGCTTTGTATTATTTTTGATATGCCATCCACTACTGCTAATTTACCAGATTCCAAATGGATAAACATCTATCTAAATACCCAGTGACACTGGTTTGTAGTGTACAGAGGTCACCTCTTTAGCCTTTATTTAGAATCATGGAATGAAAAATTGTTGTATATGTTAAACAAAACATATGTGAGCACTTATTTGAGCTCAGCTGTTCTTACACAACTGTATGGCAGCATGAGTTAATCTGTGAATAATCCACTGACTAGATTGTCTTTCCTTTGTTGCAGAAATTCATGCATGACACAAAAACTCACTATCATGCTGAGCTGGAAATGGTTGACTTCAAATCAAATGCAGAGGCAGCTCGTATCCAGATTAATAAGTGGGTAGAGCAGCAAACACATGGTTAGTACTCCATAGAAATAAATGTATTCATTGTTGTGTATTTATAGTTTTTATAGCTTCTTTGTGACCTTAAATGAAACTGAGCATATTCCAATCTTGCTTCACTTCTCATTCCCAGTCAAGCATAATTCAGCCAGACAGTATTAAGCCACATGAGCCATGAGCAAAGAAAATCTGCTGACAAATTGCAGATGCATGATGTGATGAATGTGCCATTCAGAACATCTGGTGGTTGGTGATTGGTGATTGGTGGTTGGTGGTTGATGGTTGGTGATTGGTGGTTGGTGCTCTCCAAGTGTGTTGAGCCAACCAGTCATGTTTCACTCGTTACTGTTCGAAAAGATATGGTGGCTGGCGATATGTGCACCGCATATGCAAATCTTTACCTGGTTTGCATGTAATGAGAGGAACAATTAGTTAGCTAGTGGGTGGAATAAGAGATGATAACATTGGGAGAAAACAATGATAAAAAGGATGAAAACACAAATGAAATGTCTGTCCAATGTATTGTATAATTCATGCAAGTTGGTTAATCATCACAACACAGCTTACTTTTCAGTCTTGTTAGCAAGGTTGCCAAGTCTCACGCAATGAGCGTGAGACACACGCATTTGACTGTATTCACACTCCATACATCCGATTTCTCACGCTGAAAAAAATCCAGTTTATTTATCTCTGATCTACAGTCATGGCCAAAAGTTTTGAGAATGACACACACATTATATTTTCACATGATCTGCTGCCCTCTGTTTTTTATGTGTGTTTGTCAGATGTTTTTATCACATACAGAAATACACTGCTCAAAAAAATAAAGGGAACACTCAAATAACACATCCTAGATATGAATGAATGAAATATTGTCATTGAATACTTTGATCTGTACAAAGTTGAATGTGCTGACAACAAAATCACACAAAAATCATCAATGGAAATCAAATTTATTAACCAATGGAGGCCTGGATTTGGAGCCACACACAAAATTAAAGTGGAAAAACACACTACAGGCTGATCCAACTTTGATGTAATGTCCTTAAAACAAGTCAAAATGAGGCTCAGTGTGTGTGGCCTCCACGTGCCTGTATGACCTCCCTACAACGCCTGGGCATGCTCCTGATGAGGTGGGGGATGGTCTCCTGAGCAGAGGCGGTCTTTGCATAGAGGCGTTGCTAGGCAATTGCCTTGGGCCCCTCCCACTGTAGGGCCCCCTTGTCTAGCTAAAGCCAGGTTCACACTGCACGACTTTTCAGTCGTCAGGTTTTTGTGCCGTTCGCACTACACAACTGGTTGTGCTGTAATCGCGAGTCTTTCAGTTGTTGTGGCTTTCACACTACATGACTGATCGGCGACGCGGGCTCACGAATTAAACGACTGGGGAATCGCCGACTCATCTGGCTGCCGTCCAAAAACACGAGAACACGAAAACGAAACTCTCGCGAGAACCAGCAACACCACGTAGAAGAAAAAAACAATGTACATGTACTCCACATTTTCGTTACTATTTTTTTTTTATCGTTTAACCACTCCATAGTCCCAAATTGCCAGAATTATTTAATCTCTCCGTTGCAGTGAACATAGATCGCACTATTTCTCCAGTGCTGTCACAATAACTTAAACACAGTGTTGTAGTAAAGTTGTATGAAGCTAGACGCTGCTGTTGACTCACAGTCGCCGACTGGGCTACATATTAAACATGCTACATATTAAACATGCTAGATATTAAACATGCTAGATATTAAACATGCTAGATATCTGCCGGTCAGCTGCGATGAGTCGGCGACCACTCGGCGAGCGTCTTTCAGCAGTTCACGCTACACGACTGAGCGAGCGCCGAGTGATCGCCGATTTGCCTCCGACCACAGTTTCTGTCGGCGATCTACAAAAACAGTCGGCGACTGAAAAACCAGCCTAAAATCGTGTAGTGTGAACCTGAACTTATTTCTCGCATATTAATGTTGATGGGCCCCCTAGCTAAATTCGCCTTGAGCCCCCAAATTGCTAAGTCCGCCACTGCTCCTGAGGGATCTCCTCCCAGACCTGGACTAAAGCATCCGTCAACTCCTGGACAGTCTGTGGTGCAATGTGTAGGTACCATGCTAAACCAGCAGGTAGCAGTACCACTGGCAACACATTGAACAAGCTTGCTCTGACGGAAGTAAGGGTGTGTCTAAAGTACATGGTTTCCAGGTACTTAAATACCCTGATCAGCCATCAATCTCTCTCTCTCTGGTTTGACTGACACAGAGGATAGACCTATTAAAGAGAGGCTCTGCCATTTCTCTCTCTCTGGTTTTGTTTAAGAGCACGCAAACTTTGCTACGACTAACAGCAAACAGCTGAGAGTCGTATTACTTCATTAACGAGCCCGAGTTACAGTGTAATCTAACCAGCAACTTATCAAAATTACCGCGACAACAGATTCACCAAATGACTTCAATCAAGCTTGCTGACGCTGCCACACGGACTGAAACAAAGGCGATCAATTCCTTGTTAAACCGTGAATGAGACTCTCTTTTCTGGACCTCAGAAGGATGATTCCCAGCACACCTGGACGATGTCGCTTTATCAACGAGGAGCCTGTGGTGGAAATTCCCTCCTAATTCAGGGAGGAGGATGACGACACTACCCAAAATCCTCAACACGTGAGACTCTTACCGCTGGGCATAGTTTATCAAAGGGCAGTTACTTGAACTGTAGAGTTAACCAAGTTTTCTGTTAATACATTCTGAATGTGTTTAACTTTATTTTCATAATCTTCATCAAGATTTGTATATACAAAGTTCTCTTTGCTGTGCATGCCACCATCTTTTATTTATCTGATTAATGGACAACTTGTAGTCTTCCCCATTCTCAGACACACCACATTAATTTTTAGTTATTAAGCCAGCTCCATTACTCTTTGTTCTGACCACGTTGGAATAAACCAGCTGAGCTCATTAACATACAGCCCTGCTGCTCTACTGTTTAAAGTCAGCGCCATTTTAGTTGCTTTGTTCTCTATAGGAGAACTTTAACTACAACCCCCGCCTCCTCACACGCGCCCAAGCGCGTGCACACATTACTCTCCTCCCCTTTTTACACACACATACACACACACACACACACACACACACACACTAGATACAAGTATTGGAATAATTATTTAGCACCGTTATCAGACTTCACTGTCTTTGTATAACTTCACGGTTGCAGTGTTTTGTCCAGTGTTCTAGTGTTTCGTTTCAGAGACCATAATCATCTTTTGCACAACTCTTTTTACCCCAGTTTCAGTTTGGCTTGTCTACCTAGGTAATTACCCTTTTTACCTGCCTAGACACAACGTCCTGGCACAATAGCTAAGCCAGATTGTATTGAAGCTGATTTGATTTTGTCCTTTTTTTAACTAGACTATAGGTACACTTAGACTAACCATGGCTTTTCTAAAACAGAATACTTGTCAATCTTTGGTTGTTCAGCTCCTTCAGATGCTTGAACCAGGTAGAAAGGAAGTTGACAAACCTCTAATGGACTCCTTTGAGGAGACCCCTACTGTTCCAGATCTAGTTTTTTAAATGTTCCTTCTATGTCAGCAGCAGGCTAGCCTAGAAGTAGAGGCACTACGCAAGGAAAATAGACTCCTCAAACAGGACACTGCTAAGCTCAGTTCTGAGGTTGAGAGCCTTTGCCACAACCTTCAACTGACCACTCATGCACTGAATGGCGTGCTCACCGAAAGTGAACGTCACACGGGCTTAACAGAAACTGCCCGCCTCCAAAGGGAGAGTGAGCTTGCCCGTGCAAGAGCGCAAGATTTCCTTATAACTAGTTCTGGTACCTCTAAACCTTTATTAGTTACTGTAGAAAGCCAACGTAGACAGCACTCCACAAGTGATGATGCACCTGTCGTACATCCTAAGGCCCCGGCTCCAGTCCTCATGAGTCTTAGATTAGATGTAACTACTTCTTCCTCAGAGTATCCATATGATACTACTGATTGTTCAGCTTCTGAAGCTCAAAGTGAAGCCTATGTGGAGAATCACCCTCCTAGAGCAGATGACCCATCTGCATCATCTTGCTACGAGTCAGCAGAGCCCTCTTACTCGTCCCTAGCTTCTGCCCCCTTACTCTTGAGTAACAAAAAGAGCAATACTAATCCTGCTATGTTTTTTGGCCCTCCTTATTCTCTGCATGATGTCCAGACCAGGGACATCCCGTCAGGTACAGCAGCTAGGAGGCCTTACTTAAATGTTGAGCATCATTCCACTGACCCACGCACAGGCTGGCACAGTGACGTACATGCTCCAGCTCTTTCCTCAAGGAGAAATGCAGATATTTCTCAACTTGAGATGCGCAAAGGCTCACTGTTACCCCCTATGGACAGAGACCAAGGAGGTAGAAAGCATGCTGGTGACCATTATCCTCTGCATGATGTCCAGACCAGGGACATCTCATTAGGTACCACAGTTAGGAAGACTTGTATGAATGCTGAGCATCATTCCACTGACCCACGCACAGGCTGTCACAGTGACGTACATGCTCCAGCTCTTTCCTCAAGAGGAAATGCAGAAATTTCCCAACTTGAGATGCACAAAGGCTCACTGTTGCTCCCTATGGACACAGAGCAGGACGGCAGAAGGCACGCTGATGTACACCACAGGCAGAATGTACAGACAAGGGACGTCTCACCAGGTAGAGCAGATGACAGTTCTTACTTAAACGCTGAGCATCATTCCACTGACCCACGGACAGGCTGGAAGAGTGATGTACATGCTCCAGCTCTTTCCTCAAGGAGGAATCCAGATATTTCTCAACTTGAGATGCATAAAGGCTCATTACTGCCACCTAGGCACAGAAAGACAGGAGGCAGTAGGCATCCTATTGACCATGAGTTACACCACTTGGATAGTGAAGGTCCACCTTCCTATTCTAACAGACATGTCCTTGAACATTTCCCTCGTTTAAAGCTGCTAGATTCACTAGCCAAGGACATGGAGCCATTCGACCCGGCAAGGTCAAACTACCATGTTGAAGACTACCTCCAAGAAATTGAGTGTAGCCTCTTGGACTTGCCCTATGCAACAGAACGAGAGAAAGTCAAGCTAATTTGGAAGACCACCTCTAGATCAGTTTACACGTTCATAGAGTCACAGCCATTTTCCATTAGGGACAGTTACACTCAGCTTTGCAAAGCCCTCACTGAGGAGTATTCCCCTCTCTTTGATGAAGCGTCAGCATTCATGTCGGCCATTAAAATTAAGCACAAGCGTTCAGAGCATCCCAGAGATTACTTTAATCACTTGAAGCAAACATTTTTCCAGGGAAGAAATGGACCAGGTGTCACAGAAGCCCGAACCTTCAAATCCCTCACACAGTTCTCACACAATCTCCACCCTTGTGTGAGAACCCATGTCACACTTTTAGCATGCCAAGGTGACCTGTTGATGTGTGAGATCAGAAAGACCACGCAGACAGTTTGGGAGACTGTTGTCCAGCCCAGTATGCCTGAAGGAGACTCCAAAGAGATTCAAGATCCTCCCTATGCTTTCCCTGTAAATTCAGACACTGTTCTTTCTGCAGGTCCCTCTCAATACTCTCGTCACAGGGACAGAGCCAAGAGGTGGAAAGAGAGGCAGAACCAGTGGAAGGGGGGACAGCCATAGATAAGGAGCAGTTAGTGGACCTCCAGCCTGAGCCAGGGGGAGGTAGAACTTGAATATGAAGTTTAGTTTCATATAACCCTTCAGCCTGCAAACATGTAGCTATGTTTCCAGATCTCTGATCTTTTAAAAGGGAGATGTTCCTGGCATCATCTCCGCCCACATTTCTGCACTTTCAATGCAATAGGTTCTTTACAAAGGGGGGTGTACCTGGTGTTACTTCCTAACCTTTTTACTACCTTTTACCCCTCACTCTTCTTCGCTACCAGCATAGCAAGAGTTGTTAACTTTTGAGACACTGTATGGGAGTCCAGCTTTGTCCAACAACTAGTGAAACTGCCATCCACACTTTCTCAGACTTTGGGCAGACTTGGCCAAATAAGTCTGGCATAAATTGCATATTCCTCAGAACCACTAGAGATGTTAGTTATTGCATGATGACAGCTCCTGATGCTCAAGTGTACACTTAGCAATAGCGGCATTAGAAGTGTATTTTGGTTGTTTAAATAATTGTCTATCACAGGATAGGATGAGGCATTAAACCTCAGTTAAACCCTCATTTACATTTTACATTTACCTCATTTTACTAGATCCCAAAAGAAACCACACTCTTACCTGGACATTAACCCAAATGTCTTAGTTCAACAAGATCTTTCCTTTAAAACATTGTTAGGTTTGTTCCAGCCAACAGACTAACACCAACATGTGCTAACTCCACACCTTTCTCCATGGCTGATGTACTTCCTCTTTTCCATCAAAGGCATTTAACCCTGCATGTGACCTTGTTTTCCTTGTATAAAGGATTGTTTTTCTTCATTTGGTTAACCTTATTTACTGTTCAAGAACTGCCCAGTAGTGAACTTGTTGCCCAGATGTGTCTCTAGAGCATCTCCCAGCCATCTCCTGGATTATGCTATGAGCGGGATGAACAACTTGACTCATGGAATTTATCACCTCCCAGTGGATGCTACAGGGAACATGGACTGCATGGATAACCTTTTGTGCTCTTCAGGACTATGACATCAGCCCCAGTCTGAAGACCAAGGGGGGAATGTAGGTACCATGCTAAACCAGCAGGTAGCAGTACCACTGGCAACACATTGAACAAGCTTGCTCTGACGGAAGTAAGGGTGTGTCTAAAGTACGTGGTTTCCAGGTACTTAAATACCCTGATCAGCCATCAGCCTCTCTCTGGTTTGACTGACACAGAGGTTAGACCTATTAAAGGGAGGCTCCACCATTTCTCTATCTCCGGTTTTGTTTAAGAGCACGCAAACTTTGCTACGACTAACAGCAAACAGCTGAGAGTCGTATTACTCTCTCAGAACCTCCAAAGTAATACTCTCTCAGAGAGTCGTATTACTCAGTACAACTTATAACGAGCCCGAGTTACGGTGTAATCTAACCAGCAACTTATCAACGTTACCGCAACAACAGATTCACCAAACGACTTCAATCAAGCTTGCTGACACAGCCACACGGACTGAAACAAAGGCAATCAATTCCCTGTTAAACTGTGAACGAGACTCTCATTCCTGGACCTCAGAAGGACGATTCCCAGCACACCTGGACGACGTCACTTTATCAACGAGGAGCCTGTGGTGGAAATTCCCTCCTAATTCAGGGAGGAGGACGACGACACTACCCAAAATCCTCAACACGTGAGACTCTTACCGCTGGGCATAGTTTATCAAAGGGCAAAGTTACTTGAACTGTAGAGTTAACCAAGTTTTCTGTTAATACATTCTGAAGGTGTTTAACTTTATCAAATCAAATCAAATCAAATTTTATTTATATAGCACTTTTTACAACAGTTGTTGTCACAAAGCAGCTTTACAAGTGCCGAGTCCTAGCCCCCAGTGAGCAAGCCAAAGGCGACAGTGGCAAGGAAAAACTCCCTAGTTTTTGCATGAGGAAGAAACCTTGAGAGGAACCAAGACTCAGGGGGGGAGCCCATCCTCCTCTGGCCGACACCGGTCACCATGACAACAACAACAATATAGACAGAATGTAGACAGAATGTAAAAGATGCAATAATGTCCATTTAGACAGATTATAAAAGATGTAATAATGTCCATCATGGTGTAGGCATCCGGTTAGGCAGGAGGTGGCCGGCCCAGGATGGATCGCTTGTCTCTCCTCATCTCATTATTCCTCAAGCAGGCGGGCAGCCATGTGGAGAAATGAAACAGGGAAAATTAGCTCTGTATGAGGACATGTACAGGACAGGTAAAATTATAAACATTTCTGGAGTGTGGCAGCAACTCCGGCACTAAGTTAAATTATTACAGCCTAGCTAAAAAAGGCAGAACCAGAAGGTAACATAGCCTTGGGGGCATTCTGAGACAATGGCATCCGTCCACTGCACTGTCAACAAACTTGAGTGACCACGAGCAGTGACAGGATGACAGCACCAGCACCCCAGTCTACCATAAAACCCTTCGTCTATGAACCCCTGGATCTGTACCTTTATCTAAGGGGGATATTAATTATCAAACGCTAGACTAAATAAGTGGGTTTTCAACCTAGATTTAAAGATTGTGACTGTGTCAGAGTCCCGGACACATTTAGGAAGATTATTCCAAAGCTGGGGGGCCTTATAAGAAAAGGCTCTTCCCCCTGCTGTTACCTTGTTAATTTGTGGAACTAATAACAGACCAGCACCCTGTGATCTTAGTTGACGTGGGGGTTCATAGTAGGAAATAAGTTCCTGGAGGTATTCAGGAGCAAGCCCGTGTAGTGCTTTATATGCTAATAATAGAATTTTAAAATCAATACGAAATTTAACTGGGAGCCAATGCAGGGCTGATAGGACTGGTCTAATATGCTGAAATTTTCTAGTTCTGGTCAGAACTCTAGCTGCGGCATTTTGAACTATTTGAAGTTTATTTAGATTCCTATTTGAACATCCTGACAGTAGTGAATTGCAGTAGTCTAATCTAGAGCTAACAAAGGCGTGCACCAATTTTTCTGCATCATCCTGTGATAATGCATTTCTTAATTTGGCAATATTGCGGAGATGTAGAAAAGCTATCCTAGTAGTATTATCTATATATTTATCAAATGATAGGTCGGAGTCGAGTATGATGCCTAGGTTTTTGGCTACTGTGCCAGGTGTAATGGGATAGTCTGCAAGATTAAGCATTAAATTTGGAATTTTCTGTCTTGCGGCCTTAGGGCCCACAAGGAGAACTTCTGTTTTGTCCTCATTTAATTGTAGGAAGTTTAGAGACATCCAGCATTTAATATCTCTTACACAGGCCTCAATTTTTCCTAAACTGAGTTTGTCATCAGGTTTGGCTGATATGTAAAGTTGAGTGTCATCCGCATAGCAGTGAAAATTGACACCATGTTTGTTTATTACTGTGCCCAATGGTAGCATATATAATGTAAATAATAGTGGTCCTAAGATGGAGCCTTGCGGGACCCCATATTTAACCATTGTATGTTTGGATGAAATATTATTGAGCTCTACAAACTGATAGCGATTTGTTAAGTAAGACTGAAACCATGAAAGGGCTGTGCCTGAGACTCCAACCCAGCGTTCTAACCTTTCTAGCAAGATCCTATGATCAATTGTGTCGAAAGCTGCACTAAGATCAAGAAGCACTAACAGTGATACATAGCCTTGATCTGATGCAAGGAGGAGATCATTTGTTACTTTAACTAATGCTGTTTCAGTACTGTGATGGGGCCTAAAACCAGATTGGAACTTTTCAAATATGTTATTCCTATGCAGATATAGGCATAATTGCTGGGCAACAGCTTTTTCTATGATCTTAGATATAAATGATGTGTTTGAAATGGGTCTATAATTAGATAGCACAGTCGGATCAAGATTTGGCTTCTTGATCAGAGGTTTGATCATTGCTAACTTACATGATTTGGGCATGTGACCTATTGTAATGGATGAGTTAACTACAGTTAGAAGAGGTTCAGTTACAGCTGGTAATACCTCTTTTAATAACTTTGAGGGAACTGAGTCTAGTGTGCAGGTAGTACAATTTAAGGAAGAAATTATTTTCTCTAATTCTGATTTTGGGAGTGGATGAAAAGCATCAAGTTTTTCTCCCGGTATGTAATTTAAATCATTATCAACCAAACCAGATGACATACCAGTTGTATTGCTAATAAAGGGTTTTATATTTTGTCTAATATTCTCTATTTTATTATCAAAGAAATCTATAAATACATTACTAGTGAGGTTTACTGGAATCTGAGGTTCTGTGCCTGCTTGATTTTTTGTAAGTTTAGAAATAGTATTAAAAAGAAATCTAGGATTGTTTTTATTTTTCTCTATCAGTGAGGCTAAGTATGCTGAGCGTGCTTTAGTGAGTGCCCGTTTGTATTCAATAATGCTATCCTTCCAGGCACAGTGGAATACTTCCAACTTAGTAGATCGCCATTTACGCTCTAATTTACGTGCTATTTGTTTTAAGTTTCTAGTTTGGTCAGTGTACCACGGGGCGAGCTTTTTGGATCTAGCTTTTTTATATTTTAGTGGAGCTACTATATCTAGAGCTGATCTGCAGGTATTCTCTAAGTAGTAGTGATGGGATTTTCGGCTCTATTTTGAGATGCGGCTCTAATGGCTCTTCTTACTGTGGAGAGCCGGCTCTTTTCGGCTCCCAAACGGCTCCCCATATATATTTTTAACATTATTAATTAATTAATAGCTTAAACCTAATTTTATAACATTTTGTTTCATTATTGACATTGTTAAGTAAAAATGCTGCATAACAATGCTTTATAAATAAAAGTTTTATTATAACCAATTATTAAATTATCACAAAAATAGAACGCAATACAGCTTGCCTGCCGTTTCCACAAAAAAAGTGGAGACTTTTTCTTTCAGTGTTTTCCCACCACATTATTAACTGAAAGCTGCGTGTGATTGGTCAGATGTGTGGAGCACACGCTTGACATGCGGGCAGTGGAGAAGTTCTTTGCAGTGTTGTCTGAAACGATATGGGTGGTAGTATAAAGAAACACCCATAAAAAACAGGGAAAAACAGGATTTTACCTGACGAAAATTAATGTTGCATTGTGCTCCAGGTTTGAAAAGTGCTAAAATAGGCTAAAGTACTTGAAAATGTAACTGTATTTTGTTTCACAACAAATAGATTTCTGACTGAATCGATGTGATAAAAAAGCGAATTATTTCGAATAATTTCGAGTACATGTATAAATATTTAAGTTTAAGGTGCTGGGAAATATTGAAAATGGCAAGTGACGTACAAGTGCTTGAATTCCACCTTGTAAAGGTGTATGAACCCGGCATACATAACTTTGTTCATTGCGCTGAAGAGGTGCACGACCTCGCTTCGCACGGGGGTCCTCACGCAGGGGCGGAGCCACCGCGATTGCGTCATTTTCGGCGCACGGACCCTCGCGCTGGTCGCGACGCGCCAATTATGCTCTACCACTGGCAGAAACAGAGCAATACGCGCAAGGAGAGGGAGAGACAGCGAGGCACCGAAGGACAAATAAAAACGATGTTGGAAAAAAACTGGCACTGTGGCACTTGCAGAGCACAAGCGCAATACTGAAGGAAAAAGCGGCTCCCAAATAGGATCCTAAAACGGCTCCCATTGTGGAGCCGGTTCCAATCGCTCACTTCAAAGAGCCGGCTCTTAGAGCCGGCTCGTTCGCGAACGACACATCACTACTAAGTAGTCGGTTAGACTATCTAACTCTCCTGGATCGGATGGCGAGTAGGCTAAAGCAGTTAAGTCAGGGAGGGTTTCAATAAACTGTGTTGCTGTTGATGAATTTATCGAGCGCTTTATACACTGCCAAGGAGACGGGCGGGTATTTATGTTAAGGTGAAAATCGAATTTGACTAAATAGTGATCGGAGATTGCTACGGTTTGCGGGAGTATGTTTATATTATCTACGTCGATACCCAGCGTTAATATTAGATCTAGGGTATGATTTCGATAATGTGTAGGTCCTACTACGTTTTGTTTAATGCAGACAGAGTTCAATATAGAAGTAAAAGCCCTTGTCAGTGGATCCTCTGCATTATCAAAGTGTATGTTAAAGTCTCCTACCATTATTATTTTGTCACTACATACTGCTAAATTTGCTGCAAAATCGGTGAAATCATTTAAGAAATCTGAGTAAGGCCCTGGTGGTCTGTATACATTGGTTAGGGAAAATGTACTTTTATTTTCAGATGGACTAATTACATTAATAGACTGCATCTCAAATGAGTTTGAGATATCTAGGTATTTCTGATGAATTTCTAAACAATCACGATAGATTATACATATTCCACCTCCTCTGCCTGACAGTCTAGGTCTATGTATATAACTATATCCCACAGGAGTGGCTTCGTTTAGAGTTAAATAATCACCAGATTGAACCCACGTTTCAGTTAGACATAGAATATCAATTTTCTGGTCTGTTATAAGTTCATTTACAAAAACTGCTTTTGAGTTGAGCGATCGAATATTGATTATTCCAATTTTCAGATCGGTCATATAGGTTGTAATAATTTGATGTGAAGTCTGAATATTAGTTAAAAACTTAGGGCGGACTATTTTCTTATGATTTAATTTAACCCGGGGCACAGACACAGTCTCAATCCTATGGGATCTTGGTGACGCCTCTAAGCAGCTCGCAGACAGACGGTTTAGCCCGTTAGTCTGCGGCCTGGTCGCGACTCTGGTTAGTCAGCAGCTCCTAGTGCTACACTGCCCACTAACTAACAGACTACGGGCTATGCTGCAAGATAACAGGGCAGCGCCATCCCGGGTGGGGTGGACACCGTCCCTGCCTAAAAGACCAGGCTTGCCCTCGAACTCTTCCCAATTATTAATAAAGCCCACTTGATTTTCTGAACACCACTTGGACATCCAGCGGTTTAGCGACGTGAGCCTGCTGTACTGCTCATCACCGCGCCGCATTGGGATGGGGCCAGAGCAGATTACGGCATCGGACATCGTCTGGGTTAATTTAACCACCTCTTTAACATTAGCCTTAGTCACTTCTGACTGCCGCAGACGTATATCGTTGGCCCCTACATGTATAACTATCCTAGAGAATCGTTTATGGGCTAAGGTTGCCACTAATGTCCGGCGCTCTGGCTCCCGGTAAACAGCTGACTGTAACCGCTGGTGCCCCTACAGGAATAGCGACTTTCACGTGCCGAACTATAGAGTCTCCTATGACCAGAGTCTCCTCAGAGGGTGTAGCACTGAGCGGGGCAAACCTGTTGGACACGTGAACCGGGGAGTGGTGCTCTGGTGGGCTAGCGCTGGCGTTAGCGGTAGCTGCAGCCCTCGCTCTCCGACTACGCCGCTGAGACGTCACCCATTCGCCCCGCTGTAAGGGCTCTATCGCCAGAGTCGCGGAGGCGCTAGTTCTCCCTGGCGCGTCCACAGCTACTACAGACCCTGTCTCTCTATCCCTCAATAATGAGTGGACGCGGCGCTCTAAACTTTCCACTTTCGCCACAAGAGAATTCACTAGTTTGCACCTCTCACAAATACTATCACTATTACTGTCGGTGGCGAAAGGGTCTAGACTAAACATGCCACACTCCGAACACGGGAACAAGCCAACACCAGCCATGAATAAATCAAAACACTTACCGTGTCTAGCCGATATATAAACTTACGCTAGCTGATTTGTGAAAGGCAGAAAGTTGGTCAGCGGCCGGAATAAAACCTGTAAAATTTATCTAGGAAGGCAAAAGGTAAATATTAGCACGTAAATAGATTATTATACTTTAGAAAACAATTTCAAAATTCGCTCCGCAACAGCGTCGGCAGGAAGCAGCGTCACACAGCATTTATTTTCATAATCTTCATCAAGATTTGTATATACAAAATTCTCTTTGCTGTGCATGCCACCATCTTTTATTTATCTGATTAGTGGACAACTTGTAGTCTTCCCCATTCTCAGACACACCACATTAATTTTTAGTTATTAAGCCAGCTCCATTACTCTTTGTTCTGACCACGTTGGAATAAACCAGCTGAGCTCATTAACATACAGCCCCGCTGCTCTACTGTTTAAAGTCTGCGCCATTTTAGTTGCTTTGTTCTCTATAGGAGAACTGAAACTACAACCCCCACCTCCTCACACGCGCCCAAGTGCGTGCACACATTACTCTCCTCCCCTTTTTACACACACACACACACACACACACACACACACACACACACACACTCACACTAGATACCCAGTCTTCACTGTTAATATACTGATCCCTGTTGATGCTGTTTGTGTTTTAGAATAGTTGGTTTTAAATAAACGTATCATTTATTTTTCCCCAAATTGTCTGTGTTGATGTCATTCAAAAGTGGTTGTTGCCAAAACCTCCAAAGAATTCATTGCTAAATCCTTCAGATACCAAACCATTAATTACCTTTAGTTGATAACTAAACTCGTGGTTCTGGTATAATTAGAATATGAGACTGATTCTAAATTAATGAGACTGATTAATAATTAAGGTAAAACAAATTATATCTATTTTAAAGGATTAGTAGGTAAAACCCCTACAAACGTGACGTTGGTGGACGGAGCGAGACATGATGTCCCAGATGTGCTCAATTGGATTCAGGTCTGGAGAACGGGCTGGCCAGTCCATAGCTTCAATGCCTTCATCTTGCAGGAACTGCTGACACACTCCAGCCACATGAGGTCTAGCATTGTCCTGCATTAGGAGGAACCCAGGGCCAACCGCACCAGCATATGGTCTCACAAGGGGTCTGAGGATCTCATCTCTGTACCTAATGGCAGTCAGGCTACCTCTGGTGAGCACATGGAGGGCTGTGCGGCCCTCCAAAGAAATGTCACCCCACACCATTACTGACCCACTGCCAAACCGGTCATGCTGAAGGATGTTGCAGGCAGCAGATCGCTCTCCACGGCATCTCCAGACTCTTGTAGAGCGACTTACAAAAGTGCTATGTAGTTGCTTGGAATCTCGAAGGTAGAATAGATAGTCCTGAACACAAGGTACTCTAAGCTGGAAAAACCACTAGACGAAAGTCAAATGATACCTAACAATTATACCTGAATATACACATCACCTGAGGAAAAAGACAGTAAACAATTCCTATAACCCAATTTTGCACAATACCTGAGAAAAAGACAGTAAGCAATACTTGTAACAAACACCTGAGGAAAGAGACGATAAAGCACAATAGACGAAGCATAAAGCACAATACCACGAGTGTGAAAGGACCACCAACATTCAAAAGTGACCAAAACATCAGCCAGAAAGCATAGGTACTGAGAAGTGGTCTGTGGTCCCCACCTGCAGAACCACTCTTTTATAGGGGGGGTCTTGCTAATTGCCTCTCATTTCTACCTGTTGTCTATTCCATTTGCACAACAGCAGGTGAAATTGATTCACAATCCGTGTTGCTTCCTAACTGAACAGGTTGGTTTCACAGAAGTGTGGTTGACTTGGAGTTATATTGTGTTGTTTAAGTGTTCCCTTTATTTTTTTGAGCAGTGTATAATTGCAATCATATCATGAGTAACAACGGCTTTTATTGACAGTTAGAATGAGTTAATGCAGCAAGTCAATATTTGCAGTGTTGACCCTTCTTCAGGACCTCTGCAATTCTCCGTGGCATGCTCTCAAGCAACTTCTGGACCAAATCGTGACTGATAGCAGTACATTCTTGCACAATCAATGCTTGCATTTTGCCAGAATGTGTAGGTTTTTGTTTGTCCACCCGTCTCTTGATGATTGACCACAAGTTCTCAATGGGATTAAGATCTGGGGAGTTTCCAGGGCATGGACCCCAAATCTCTATGTTTTGTTCCCTGAGCCATTTAGTTATCACCTTTGCTTTATGGCAAGGTGCTCCATCATGCTGGAAAAGGCATTGTTGATCACCAAACTGCTCTTGGATGGTTGGGAGAAGTTGCTCTCTGAGGACTATCTGGTACCATTCTTTATTCATGGCTGTGTTTTTAGGCAAGACTGTGAGAGAGCCAATTCCCTTGGCTGAGAAGCAAACCCACACATTAATGGTTTCAGGATGCTTTACAGTTGGCATGAGACAAAACTGTTGGTAGTGCTCACCTCGTCTTCTCTGAATAAGCTGTTTTCCAGATGTCCCAAACAATTGGAAAGGGGATTCATCAGAGAAAATGACTTTACCCCAGTCCTCAGCAGTCCACTCCCTGTACCTTTTGCAGAATATCAGTCTGTCCCTGATGTTTTTTCTGGAGAGAAGTGGCTTCTTTGCTGCCCTCCTTTAGACCAGGCCTTGCTCCAATAGTCTCCGCCTCACAGTGCGTGCAGATGCACTCACACCTGTCTGCTGCCATTCCTGAGCAAGCTCTGCACTGCTGGTAGCCCGATCCCACAGCTGAAACACTTTTAAGAGACGGTCCTGGTGCTTGCTGGTCTTCCTTGGGCACCTTGGAACTTTTTTGGCAACAATGGAACCTCTCTCCTTGAAGTTCTTGATGATGCGATAGATTGTTGACTGAGGTGCAATCTTTCTAGCTGCGATACTCTTCCCTGTTAGGCCATGTTTGGCAATGATGACTGCATGTGTTTCTTTAGAGATAACCATGGTTAACAGAAGAGAAACAATGATGCCAAGCACCAGCCTCCTTTTAAAGTGTCCAGTGGTGTCATTCTTACTTAATCATGACAGATTGATCTCCAGCCCTGTCCTCATCAACATTGTGTTAATAAAGCAATCACTGAAACGATGTTAGCTGGTCCTTTTAAGGCAGGGCTGCAATGAAGTTGAACTGTGTTTTGGGGGATAAAGTTCATTTTCTAGGCAAATATTGACTTTGCAATTAATTGCTGTTAAGCTGATCACTCTTTATAACATGCTGGAGTATATGCAAATTGCCATTATAAAAATTGAAGCAGTATACTTTGTAAAAATTTATATTTGTATCATTCTCAAAACTTCTGGCCATGACTATACATCTATGATTCAATGAGTTACTAGTTCGCTCTGGCGCCAACCACTGGTGATCGATCGCTTTAGGCGCAGCAGAGAGGAAACATATATAAACATATATTATACCACAGTTAGTTCCGACCCTACAATGTGATTGGCTGAGAGGCAATCTAGGAGTGCCAATATTACACGTTATAGCACTGTAACCGAAGCTCTCCATGTATTACTCCGCCACATACAGGTAACCTAGCAACATACAAGCCAAACAGCGCAACTACAAACAAGCAGCAACATTATCAAAATGAATTACAGGGAGTTCGTTAAATCTATTGGCTTCAAAAGCATTTGTTTCGATCTGAAACTGGAGGATGAAGCTATAAATGACCAGCCTGATTCCTCCAATGAGCCAAGGTTTGTCACGCTTACAAACAATGATTTGGATGAGCTGGAAATGCAGAGAAACGAAGTTTATACCGTAAAACAAACGTCCTGGGCTCTTAATGTATTTACATCCTGGTTAAAGAGCAACGACATTGCAGTCGATTTTAGTATTATCAACAAAAATGAAATGAATCAGCTTTTACGACGTTTTTATGGATCCGTCAGAAACGTGAAAGGAGACTGGACTGAACAGATACCTGAACAAACCTCCAATCAGCCGTAGATGATCAATAATTGTACTTTATTTTTAATAAATACAACTTTATCAACAGTTGTTTTTGTGTATATTTACCGCTATAATATTTATTGGGTAAGGCTGTTCCAGTGTTGTGTAAGTTTAGTAGCGAACCATTGAATGGAACTATTTTAACTGACGGAGTATTTTTAACCAAACAGGTCATATTTTCTCATCCTCAAAATCTTTCAATAAACAGCGATAATTGAACTGTGGTATAATCGCAATAATACACTCGAGGTTCGTGCTATAACGTGTAATATTGGCACTGCTGTGACCTACGACCGCAGCACAGCAGTGCCAATATTACACATTACAGCTAGTGGTATAGTGTAGTATATAGAGTGGTGTAGTCCTAAAAAAATAAGTGGGGGGTCGCACCTGGACTAAAGGCCGAGCCGGGGGAGGGGGGGGGGGGTGTCTGGTATGTGCTCTGTTGCAATATGTCTAACTAAAAGTGAAAAAGTGACACCTCAGTAGTTGTGTGTGATATTGTGTGTATCCTTTTATTTCTTACTTTTCCCACACATCCTCTTTCCAAAAAAGAGCCTAAGAGAATATCAGGGATTTAAAAAAAACAGATGTAAAAGATTCTTGAACCTCAACCTGAAACACAACAGTAAATCCTGAAGTCCTAGAATCCTGAACTATGGTAGAACAAAGGGGGGCCGTTAACTACAGTGGCTTTCTCATTGAATAGTTATAGAAATTGCCACAATGGATCTGCAATCACGTCCTTTGATGCAACAACCCATGTTTGTGTGTCAGTGGCAGACCGATGATTCCACAGCCACAGTTTGGCATACTTGGTCGGATTCCATAATTTCAACGGAAGACCATGCAGCTTAATGAACAGCAGTGATGACACATTTGAGATGAGCAGTTTACTGCGTTTGTCACTACTAATTATGTTCATGTGGCTAAAGCCACGCTCATATTCAGCTGTGCTGCATGGAATGATGTGTGTGCAATTCACCAATGGCTGCAAGTCAGACGGAATTCTGCGTCCACCAGCATCAACATAGTCCTGGAATGCATTCACAAAGAAGACATGTGGCCCTGGCATCTTAAGCCTGGTACACAACTTTGTGACTTCATCTTCACCAAAACCAGTAGGTATCTCTGAACGCCATGTTGTTTCATCCAGCACACCAAACTGTTGGATCAAATCTTCATACTGTTGCTGACATGCATCAGCTTCAGATCTCCTGTCTGTTCGACTACTGACGTTTGATGATTGTGTTGTAAACAGCCTTGCCTGCATGTTGTTCATCAGACTTTTGTAAAACTGCTTTTCAGGTATGGTGATCAATTTATCATTTTTCACAAGAGGTATACCACGAAACACAAGTTCTGCAGCAGCATTCTTAGCCTCTTGAGTCTTGCTTCCACTTTTCTCTGTCATTATATCCAGAACTCGAATGCTGCGACTAATCAGTTTGTCAACATAAGCTATTGAAGTGCCATGTTCCTGCAGCAGAAATGATAAACTGGATAACTCATATAATGCATCGTACATAAGTCCAAGGTCTACAAGAAATTGTGGTGAGCGAATCCTTTTCAGTATTCCAAGAAAGGATGATCTCTCTGTTGATGACCTGCTGTTGTCACAGGAAACCTTCTCAAAATGTGTACACAATGACTGATAATTGTTCCACACAGCTGATACAGTGCGATAAGAACTGGCAACCCATCGCATATCAAATATTCATCCAATTTTCCTCAGTTGTTGACCCAATTCCTCAGCACAGCTGTCTAGCTCATGCTGGTTCTTAGGTGAACGGCTATAGAGTGAATACAGCTTGTCAAAAAATGCCTGGAAATGGTTCACTGCTGAAACTTCCTTGATAGCTGCTGACACTGCTAGCTCTAGGCGATGATTCAAGCAATGCCAAATGATGATTTTGGGATATTTTTCAAGAAGCAAAGCAGCAACTCCAGAATTTCTACCAAGCATCACGCTGGCCCCATCACTTGCAAATGTGATTAGATTATTCTTCAAGTAATTGCTGTCAAATCCATAAAACAGGGTTGCCAACTTTTGACGTTCACTTGGAGTGAGATTTTAACCTGGAGCTGGTGGCGAGTGTATTTTGTTGAGCTGGGGGGGGGGGGGGGTGTGGCGAACGTAAAATGGACACAGATTCAGTGTTATATCGCCGGTGGATGACGCCAGAGCTAGCGAACTAGTAACGTATTGAATCATATACTGTATGTGGATCTGAGGTAAATAAACTGGATATTTTTTTTCGGCGTGAGATATCGGAAGTGTGGCGTGAGAGCGTGTGAAAACGGTCAAATGCATGTGTCTCACGCTCAATGCGTGAGAGTTGGCAACCCTGATAAAAGGCAAGGCATTTGAGAAGAGACTCAAATATTGTTGCAGCAGACTGGTCTGCTAGTTCAATGAGGTCCAGAAACATGTAGTGAGGTTCCCCATTTTGCAAAACCTGACATTTCAGATACACAATAAGTGCAGATTGATTACCAAGAGTAGTTGATTCATCAATCAGGATGGATATCTTGCCTTCCACCTTCTTCTTCCACCTTTTGATTGCAAGCAGATTTGCGCATCTCCTTTGCAATGTGCTCAACCATGCTTGTGGCTGTAAAGCGGGAACGCAGACCAATTCCTAAATCAACACCATTCAGTTCTTGTAATTCAATCAAATGTGGATGATCTGAGTAAGGTCTGTCTTGCTTTGCAAGAAAATAGGCACTCCTGAAAACTTTCTCAGTTTTGTCAATAAATGCCCTGTTGATGGTGTCCACATGAGTCTCTATTGCTTGCTCATCAGCTTTAATGGAAATCTTGTTGGCTATATTGTGTGAGGTTGAACCTTTATGTCAGTTTATATTCTTTCTCAATGATGCAAGCTTAGACTGCTGGCTATTACCATAGTAAGTGACACTGAAATTTTTCCATTCTGCAGCAATTGAAACTCCTTGTGGCTTGTGAATAGACAGATCAACTGATTCACAAATTTTGCAGCCCAATTTTCCCTCACGACAATCTAACCATGGAAAAGACTTTCTTGTCAGTCCACTGATCCATGGTCCAAATATCTGGATAAGATTTGTCTATACTTGGCAAGGGCATAGTCATTGCAGGTACAGGAATGACACTGTCCGTCTCCATGACTGCTGTAATGGCAGACTGCTGTTCTTCGAGTTGTGCTTGTGCAACTTGTTCAGTAGGAACATCTAGGGGCTGTAAGTCCGTCTTTGGTTTTTTGGAAAAGAAAGCAGTCAATTTGACTAGCTGTGAAATTTTAGATCGCTTCATCTCGACCTTGTAGTAGACTGAAATTTAAAACAACCAGAAGTCATACAGCAGGCATGCAGGCATGCATAAGATTTCAGCATCCTATGTGTAACGTAACAACCACGTTATCATTGTAGAACTACAAAATAATGTAAAAACAATGCAGGTTTGTTTGATCAAGATTCCCTATTCATCTTGTCCTGTTTTAAACTACTGCTACGCATTAGCTATCATAGGCTGATGCTGATGCATGACTGCATGTTTTGCCTTCAAAGTTAAAAATAATGGAAATTGTACATATTGATCATAAACATATCTTGCTTAACTGTAGACGATTGTATCACCGACCGCGAAACAGAAAATACATGATAAAAAATTTTTTCAAATCAGTTTATTTCAAATCTTCATCATTCATCTTCTTCATTCATCATCAACATCATCATGTAACTTAATTAAGCTGAAGGTGCTGGAAAATATTGAAAATGGAACTTCAAAGTGCTGTACAAGTGCTTGAATTTCACCTTGTAAAAGGTGGAGAAACCGGACTTTGTTCACTGCGCTGAAGCACGGCACGTGCAAAGTTACAAAAATCGAGAGGTGCACGACCTCGCGACGAAGCCACTGCGATTGCATCATTTTTGCCGCACGGACCCTCGCGCCGGTCGCGACGCGTCAAATATAAACCTAGCTTTAGACGTAACAGTCTCAGCAAGAGCAACATCCAGGGGGGTCGCGTCCCCCCCCGTTAAAATAAGTGAGGGGACGGTGTCCCCCCACGACCCCCCCCCCCCCACTACACCCCTGGTTATAGCACTCCCTCTCGTGTATTATTGCGTAAATAATTGATGTGTCCATTTGACACATCAATTATTACTCCAATAATTACCCAGCAGGCACAGGACATCACTTCGATGTCAGCCAGACGTTGGCCTCCAACGTTGGTCAGACGTTTAAATTTAGTTGAAAATGAAAATTGGGTTGACGTCAAAACCCGACGTCATATTAACATCAACATCCAACGTTGAGGAGACGTTGAATTAGGGTTGGTTATCAGTCAGTTATCGCTCAAAAATTAACGTCCGGTTGACAACAAGCTCCAACGTTATATAAGCGTTACATTTTAGTTGAAAATGAAATTCGGGTTGACGTCAAGATCTAATGTTATGGAGACATAAAATTAGGGTTGGTTATCAGTCAGTTAGGTTGACCTCAAACTTCACTACTGGACAGATGTTCATTTTTGGTTAGAAACAAAAGTTGGATTATCAGTCAAAAATCAACAATGTTTTTAATGTTATTTAGACATTTGACTGAAGTTGGAAATAAGTCAAGCTACCGTTACACCCCAAAGTTATCTTGACATTAAACTCTAAGAATAGATAGACATTGAATTTCAGTTGGAAATCAAAGTCAGATATTTGTCGAAAACAGATGTCAGGTTTTCATCAAGATCCAATGTTAGACAGATGTTGAATAATGGTTGGAAATGAAAACTGGATGTTTGGTTTATATTGTTAATTAAATTGAGTTATTAATTTTAAGCAGAGAAGTTAACCTTTACTAATGTGTGGATTAAATGGCATATACAACAGGATATCAAAACCCTTTTATTGAAATTATATGCTTACCTTGTTTTTAAGCAGTATATTCACAAAACAAAGTTTAATGTAACAGTATTCAAAATAACTATACAGAACTCCACCACCAACAGAAATTGCACAATCTCCACAATAGTCCTTTAAGTTTTTTTTTTTCTGCTGCCTCCACCCACTCTATCTGGGGCATATTTTAAACAAAAGGACACCGCAGCTGCAATGTTTGCCCCCGTTGCATCCGTGGTCCTCTGGACACTTTCTGTAAGAATGAATTGCATTTGTAAATCTTTGAGTAATACAGTAAGCAGTAAATCACCAAGTTGTAGACATTGTTGGTGGCCATTCACATTTAATACATTCTTAGTCCAGCTGGCTAAATTTAGGCATAATTATGTGAATGCCAGCAGCTTCCTTTTTTCAAGATAACAAAGAATGTAATCGGGTTTTTCTAGTATCCGCATGTTTATACTAAGAAAAGGATATATGCTTTTCACCTGTGACAACAGTGAAGTCAAACTTTAGCTAGCTAATATATTAGCTAATAGCTATGCTATTTTAGGCTATGAATGGCGCCAGTTAACCAAAAAGCAACTGCTGAGAACTAAAGAATCACATAAAACGCGAGCTCAATAGCCATGTACCATAAAATAAAAACCCATGACCAAAATGAATTTATATATTTTCCTCACCTTCCTTCACCTTCACCGTCCACAAACTCAGAACTCAGCTCCCGTGAACTGTGCGTGAAGTCCGACAGGCGCACCTTAGTCCTGTATCTTTCCGCCGCATGACTTCAGAGTGGAGGGACTAGTTCTGTTGCCTGACAACTGACATAGCTTTCAAATGTTTTAAATTAGATGTCAAACATTCAAGTCAAGTATAATAATATTATATCAATCTTATATCAATTATAATCTTATACATACTCATATTAATATCAGTATTTGATTATGTTAAAATGTCACGTCTAGCAGAAGTTATGATTCCGACGTTTACCAGACGTTGGGTTTTGGTTAACATAACCCACAACTAATTGTTTGTATTTTACATAAATTTGACATAAGAATGCGATGTTTGAGTGACGGTGGATTTTGGTTACGTATCATTACGACACAAAAACAACAAAATACCAGCGTCTACTGATGTTAGAATGTAACGTCGAGTAGACGTTAAGATTCCGACGTTTACCAGAAGCTGGGTTTTGGTTAACATAACCCACAACTAATTGTTGGTATTTTACATAAATTTGACATAAGAATGTGATGTTTGAGTGACGGTGGATTTTGGTTACGTATCATTACGACACAAAAACAACAAAATACCAGCGTCTATTGATGTTAGAATGTAACGTCGAGTAGACGTTAAGATTCCGACGTTTACCAGACGCTGGGTTTTGGTTAACATAACCCACAACTAATTGTTGGTATTTTAATTCAATTTCACATCAGGATATGATATTTGGAAGACGCGGGATTTAGGTTAGATAACATCATGACTTAAAACCAACAAAATATCAGCATCATATGTCGTCACAATTCTACGTCAAATTGACGTTAATATTAGACGTTATCCTGACGTTAATTTTTTGTCATCCGACGTCATGACCAACAGTCAACCAAAAATCAACGTCTGGTGACGTTGGTGGCCAGCTGGGTACCCAATCAAATCTTACTCCAAGTGATTTTGAAAAGTTGGTCACCCTACTTGTCAGTATATATTATTTTGTGTCATGGGGCTTATAAAATTTGAAAAATTGTTTATTTGTTAAAGTTCTTTGTTATATCTGATTTCTGAAACTGCAACAGTAGTGTGTTTACTATTTCAGTATCTTGTGTTTGAATGCTCAATATAGAAAAGATCAAGGACCTGCTGGCTAAAGGAGGCGTTAACAGTGCAACCAGTCTGGTCTTGGTGAATGCCATCTACTTCAAGGGCACCTGGGTGAATAAGTTCAAAGCGCAGGCAACCAGGGAGCTTCCATTTAAACTCAGCAAGGTAACTGGAAACCAATGCACCTCAAAAAGTGCTGTGATTGACAACCAAATGGAAAGTGTAGTCCAGTCCTCTGATAATCTTGATACTGATAAATATTCATTAATAATCTGAATTCTCTGCAGCATTACAGGGAATGTCACAGTATGTTTATGCTCATAATTGCTGAGCATATGCTCATAAAGACCAAATGCTTCCAAACCCTTTGAAATATGATGATGTATTGTTACAGTAATTGTCCAGTCTCCTATAATCTTTAAATATTGAAGGACACAAGCACACCAAATTTGGGTAACATCTGTTTCACTCTGTGGTCTTCAGTGTCTCATGACAGTGTCCAAAAGGGTTCAAAAAGTTCCAGCATTAAAATACGTATACCATACTTTTAAAATTTGTTCATAATAGCCTTTTGTCACATTTGGGGTTGCTTCAAATACCATCAAACAAAATACATTACAGCGAATCAGCAAACAGTAAATAAATGCAAAGTTTTTCATTGTTTATTGCAGAAAACATCTGCAGTATGCAGTAATAAACAGATGGGTCAGGCTTTGGAAGCAAGGCAGTTTCTAACATTTACTTGTGATTTACTTGCAGAACAAAACCAAGCCAGTGCAGATGATGCATCAGACTGACAGGTTTCCACTGGCCAAAATCCCTGATATGAGATGCCAGATTCTGGAGATGCCGTATGTGGGACAAGAAGTGAGCATGTTCATCATCCTGCCTAATGAGATAGCGGACAACACGACCGGCCTGGAGAAGGTAATGGGGAATCACACGCAAACGAGCTCAGAGCATGTGAAGCAGCTTAAACTACATATAATAGGTGCTGAAGAGGAAAAGGCAAATGGTATTCACAATAAACAAATAGCTGCACATTTACATCACACTAATAGCTGCACTTTGAATTGATCTATTTGCTTCTGTTTTAGTTGGAACAGACTCTCACTTATGAGAATTTCAAGGCTTGGACGCAACCCAGTGTGATGCACCAGGTGCAGGTGCAGATGGCCCTGCCCCGCTTCAAACTGTCAGAGACCTATGACATGAAGAGCCTGCTGGTCTGCATGGGCATGGTGGACGCCTTCAACCAGAGCAAGTGTGATTTCTCCCTTATGTCCTCCTGTGATGATCTGGTGCTCTCCAAGGTGGTGCACAAGTCCTTTGTGGCGGTGGATGAGGAGGGGACAGAGGCTGCAGCGGCTACAGCTGTCATGATGGTAGGAACTGGTCGCCCTCTGACCCCTCCAGAGAACTTTGTGGCAGACCATCCCTTCCTCTTCTTCATCCAGCACAAACCAACATGCACCATTCTCTTCTGTGGCCGATACTGCTCACCATAAACTCTCCTGCAGCCTTTAAACATGCATGACCTTCACTACAATGTTGAATATCTCGATATCTCTCACTCTATAGTAATTTAGTAATCTGCAGCACCAATAAACATTATAATCATTATAATAATATCTATAATCATACATTTAAGTTTGATTCTGTATGTTAACTTCAAATTGCATCACCCTCAATAGAGGACGTAATTTGAGTCCACATAACTCGATGGAAAACTCTGAATTATATTATTACTGTTCCCTTTTTCATTTCCATCACCTTTATAGCTGAAAATGTAGTCCTGTGTAAAACGTGATTTTATTGGTCAGTATCTTTTGAGGTTAACACAAGGTGGTTTAGGTAATGGTGCTCCTGTTAAACTGCTTAAGTTTTCACTTAATATGTTGTGAACAATCTTTGAAGACCATATGGAAATAAAACACTGTGTTCCACAATCCTTCTTGTTCTTTAATTGCGTCCTTCCTCTGTGATTTCTCAGAAAACCCATTATAACATAATAAGATTAACCGTCAAGTTAGCATCATTCACTGAAACACCTACAGCTGAGCAGTGGGTTTAGCTTGAATGCGTGTAGTAGCTACTTTGCTTACATTAAACATCACAAATCATATTGGAAATTTACAGGATGTGAACCTGAATCATCTGTTGGGTCACACAAAGTTGGAACAGCCTCATCTTTCAGGTGATTGTTAAACTGCAGTTTTTAACAGAGGCAGAGCTGGAGCATGACCCAGTATGTGGGGCCCTGCTACGATACGCACGGGAGCACTTTGGTGGTATATGCGGGGATGGTGGGCGTGACCCCCGAGTTTGGGAGTGAGGAGTCCGAAGAGGAGGAGACGGACTGCGGAGCCAGCTACTCCCTGTCCTGTGTACTCTACCCCCACGGAGTACTACGGGGAGGACACCAGCCCCCCTCCATCGGAGTGCTCTATCCCCATGGAGTACTACGGGGAGGACACCAGCCCCCCTCCATCGGAGTGCTCTGTCCCCATGGACAGGGCTTAATTTGAGCCGGATCCTGCCGGAACAGGATCCGGGAACTCTTTAATTTTGAAGCGCATGTTCCAGTAACTGTCTGCCTCGATCCGGTAACATTTTATGTCGTCTGCTGTTTGCGTTCCGGCATCTTTGATTTACAAATTAAGCACTGCCCATGGAGTACTATGGGGAGGACACCAGCCCCTTCCATCGGAGTGCTCTGCTCCCACGGAGTACTGCGGGGAGGAACCAAGCCCTCCTCCATCAGAATAATCAAATCAAATCAAATATATTTGTATAGCGCTTTTCACAACATATGTTGTCACAAAGCGCTTTACAGGATTTACAAGGTTAACAATACTATGGGTCCAAATCCCAAATGAGCAAGCCAAAGGCGACAGTGGCAAGGAAAAACTCCCTAGATGGTGGGGAATAGGAAGAAACCTTGGGAGGACCAAGACTCAAAAGGGAACCCATCCTCCATTGGGCGGCCCTGTAACACACAATACTCCCCGGAATACTCCGGGGAGACCGTGGAGTCATGGCCTCAGGTCTGGGAATCGAACCTGCAACCCTCTGGTCACAAGACCAGTTCCCTAACTGCCAGGCCATGACTGCCCGAGTCCAGAGGGAGGAGACAGAACGCGGCAGGTGTACCCTGCGCCGCACCCTCCGACGGCTTCCTAGACGACTGGTCGTGCACCCACCAAGAGGGCTGCCGGGGCATCCACCACACGCGGTGGAGGATCTGCTCCGACTGCGGGAGGTGGACCGCCCACTGCAGTGCCTGCAGGCCAGGGAGGGTTGTCTCCCTTGGCAGCCCTCCTGATGATGGGAAATGTGTTCCTGTGTGTGCCAGTACCTGTGTTTGTGTCTGTCCCTATGTTTATCCCGAATCCCTTTTTCCCTTTTGTGCCTCTGTGTGTTAGTGTTCCTGTTTGTATTTTTGTCAACGTGCCATTGTGTGTGTCTAACGTGTTTTCCCCCGTCTTCCCAGAGAGGGTGTTTTAGGCTTTTCGTGGCGGACTCTCCACCAAGAGCGGTCATCTCCCAGACGCAGAACTGAGGGCTCCGGATCCGCCCATCGGTGTGGGTTCGGGGCATTAGTCACTGTTGGCACCCCGGGAAGGGTAGTGCCCTTGGTGAGGGGCTCTGTCACGCTACAGCCCCTGACCCCTCCCCTTTGGGCATGTGTTTATGTCGTCTACGTCTAGACGTCTGCATCTGTGGATCTTTGTCGGTGTGGTTGTGTCTGAGTGTTCATTGGTCTCACCTGTGGCTCGTCTCGTGAATACTTGGGGCTTATGTGGCATTCGCGCAGTGTCCCGTGCTCGTCTTTGTCTCACACGTCTGCATTTATGTTACATGTGCGCTATCTGTGCTATTTTTTTTTGTATGAGATCAAAAGAGTTTAGCATCCTCATGAATTCTGAAGTGATTGGATTTGTGGATATATACGTGTGAATATTAAAATCACCAGAAATTAAAACATAATCAAAATCAATTAAAATCCTAGAAAGCATTTCTGCAAAATCTTCAAGAATATCTGTATGTAGTCTGGGAGAATGATAAGATACCAGTCAAAAGTACTGTTGATATATTCAAACGTAGAATGTTCCCCTAATGAGATCTGCTTACAGCCGAATGCTTTATGGTACAAACATGTAACACCACCACCTCTCTTATTAATGTTAGAGACATTAACATAGTTAAAGTCGGGAGGCAAAGCTTCATTTAGCACTACCGCTCCATTGCTATCAAGCCAAATCAAGTTAGAAAAAGAAAGTCCAGACAATAATCTTCAATTAATTTAAACATTATAAAAGACTTATTTGTGAGTGAGCGGACATTTAGTAAGTAGACTTTGAAGACTTTATGTGGTTGATTAGCATTGTGCCTTTCATTGGTATCAAATTTTGTTTGTTACAATATCTTGTACTACTATGTTTTCTTCTGATTCTTCTTTCTTCTAATACATGGTGTTATTCACCCTTTGGTGCACAGCAGGGCTGGACTGGGACAAAAAATCGGCCCTGGCATTTTTGGTTTAGACTGACCCCTCATAATTAGCGGAGCACAACCAACTTGTAATTTATGTATTTCTGGTATGACGTGGAAAAAAAATTACTGGTTAAAGTCATTGGATTCAATCCTAGCATTATTACATCACAATCACTTTTATGATTTTATTGAAATCATCTCTAATATGTATTTTCTGAACTTCTCTAATATAACAGCTCAATTCTAATTCTTCAGGTTAAAGGCACTTCCTCCTTTAAACAGCTATAACATGTAATTGTATCTGGCTACAAACAGCTGTTTTATGAATTCATGCAACGCAAATATGTCTTAAAAGCATTTGACACCGTTTTATTCAGTGGGGGCATATCTTTTGCTAATATTACTTTTATATTTTTTTACAATTACTGTAGTCATGCTTAAATTGCAAAGCTTTTATCTATCATTTATAAGTTTTAAAATCTGTAATTTTACTTGTTTGTGTGCTTTTTAAAACATGTTGAACCACAGCATAGAGCCTACAAATTCAAACTACAATGCAGCCTTTCAACACACCTTTAACCTAAATATCTAAAATGCTATAATAGCCTAAAATGGACACTTGCTGCTCATCCAACAGTTCTCAGTCTTGACCAATTGCTATTTTATCAGAATAAGGGTGCGTGGCTGCCAGATTTTGGGAAGTATGCAAATACCAATTAATATTGATATTAATCAATCACCATTGCTCATCATTCTCATGTAATAAAATCCGTGTTTTATCCTAACATTACTATCTGCTTACGTACTACACTTTCCCACTCAGACTGTCCCTCAGTTTCTCTTTCAGAAGCCTGCATCTCTGGCTGCTGCTCTCCCTGTCTGCTGCTGCTGTCTTCACCTACAGAGGACGCAGAGGCTACAGCAGCGAACATGTCTGTGATTTTTACACATTTTGTAGCATCTACATTGAGACTCTTCAATTTCTCCGTGCGCCCTTTCTGCTGCTTCTGTTGCTCCATGCTGCTTCTCCTTTAAAATGTAGCGGCCTGGTGGTAGGGAACTGGTCTTGTGACCGGAGAGTCATGGGTTCGATTCCCAGACCTGAGGTCATGACTGAGGTGTCCTTGAGCAAGGCACCTAAACCCAACTGCTCCCCGGGCGCCGGGCTAGGGCTGCCCACCGCTCTGGGCATGTGAGAGAGATTAGAGGACGGCATATTCCAAAAAAGTGATTTACGACTTTGACCTCTAGTTGACCCCCCCCCCCCCCCCCCCCCACACACACACTACCCCTCCCCACCCCAACTCATGACATCATCATCACATTAATCACGTCAAGACGACCAAAGAGTATTAAGTTGTGCTTTGAAATTTTGCTTGATAAGGTTATTTAAATCATTATTTTGATCTTCTTTGATGTTGACTCACCGGAGCCGTATAACCCTAGACACCTGCGACACACACACACACACACACACACACACACACACACACACACACACACATAAACAAACACGTGCACAAACCCTAGTCACACAGACCAGCGCTAAAAGATAGGGATCTCAGACACACACACACCTGTAGTCTCACACACACACACACACACACCCACTCCCCTGAACAGAACAGGAGGATCTCAGACACACACCCACTCCCCTGAACAGCACACACACACACACACACACACACACACACACACACACAGAACCGCGCATGCGCACACAAATATGCTTACTTTGAGTAACTTCAAACAGTTAACAAAACTATGATGAACCAATGAGGAGGCAATCTCAACAGACCAATCCGGGGTGCGTGTTTAGCGCGCGAGCATTTAAAGGGAGAGAGGGGAAACGTTTCCTTGAGGAGTCACCATGCAGTCTATGGTGGTAAGCGATTGTCCGTACGCTCCTAAAAAAAGTTTCAAGTGGAAAAGAAGAATCGATCCGATGGCGCACGGCGACACTCAACGCTACTGGCCTCTGAAAGATGAAAGGGGTGCCGGAGGGTACTTTTTTGACGAGAACACCTGCACGGTTACCTTCTTCACGATCCCAAGAACGGCCGGCCTTGTATTTGAGAATGCTACAGAGAAAGTGGAATACGATCTGTACGACTGGAAGGAGTTCCGAAGATGGCGTACGGAGTTTGAATACCTTGTGGAGAGAGGAGAAGTGCCGCTTCATACTATTAAGGAGCACGAATGGAAAGGTTACAGAAGCCCGTACCACGTTTTCAACATCCTCGCCGAGGGAGTAGTAGACCTCTGTTTGGCGGTGACCTGCTCGCGTAAACGCGGGGCTCCCGGAGATGACGTTGGGAAAAATGGTGAGGTGAAGTACGGGCGTCTCAACTGGTACCACATGCTAAAGTATTTCGCCATGGTCGATAATCTGTTCAAGAATATGATGAAAAACATGGGCATTGAAACTATTAAGACGAATCTGTACGGCATGTTTGAGGAGTGCAAAGAAGAAAAAGTCGTGCCTCCGTCGCAAATCATCGAGGAACCCTACGAGGAGGACTCCTCCCACTCCTCATCATCCGATATAAATGAGCCGACCATAGCCGAGCAAGACAAACTGGTCATCATCGACAAACTGGTCATCATCGACATGGCGAACCTAGAGGAGGATCTCCAGACCTCTTCCTCGTCGAGCTCTAATGACGACGAAGAACAGCCTCCTTCAGATCCTGAAGATAAAGAGAACGTGCCTCCCGAAACACCTTCAGTCGAAAAAACAGCCGATGAGATAGACGGCGTTCTCAGCACGAAGGTGCTAAAGATCATTCGAACCGTGATCGGAACCCTGCTGGATGGGATTATCGATAAGGATATCAAGGAAAACTGCAACGGATGCGCTATCGATCACCCGAGTCAACGTCAGCACCAATGCCTGAGCGACCCTGACCCTAGCTATTTCTGTCTGAACCTACCCAAGCTGCTTAAGAAGGTGTTCAAGCCGTGGTTCCCGCAAACGGTGACTGTAGCGCTGAATATGTGCGGTGTCTCAAATCCACCTCCTCACAGCAAGATCTCCGCCGCTGCTGAGGCGATGATGATGGAGCTAAAACACGAAAGTAACATCAAAGATGCTCTGAGAGAGATTGAAGAGCAAAGTCAGGATCTGTGCGAGGACCTGCAGGAGCGCCTTAAGGACATTTGGACGCTGCAAGAAACCATGGCCCTTGACGAGTCGTCTGAAAAAGAAGCCTCAACAGTCTGAAAATTGAGAGGAAATGTTCTAAACTATGGGAAACCTGGTCAGCAGGCGTGACGGTTCTACATCCGAGAACAATCAATTAATAAGGGACATGATCTCTTTGTTCAGCAACACCGTCGACGTCACAGCTTACGATCTCGCCGATGAGAGATTATCTGCTTTAAAAAAACTGATGTGTGTAGTACGGGAATCTAGCGGTCTATGGAGTTCTCTGATCACCGAAGCCAATAATACTAGTTATCCGACGCATACGTATATATCACGCATTCTTTCTTGCATGTTTGAAAAACCCTTTGTATGTAAAGACGCTCACCTATTATGCATTTTCACCTTTGTAACTGACGTGTGTGTTTTGAAACTAAGTAAAGATGAAAAGGTTGATGTAAAAGAAGCCTTTGAACATACTCTTTCATTATTAAATGAACATAATATAAATGTAATCTCTTTTGCCAAAAGTTTGTTTATGAAACCATAAAGCATTGTAACCTCATTTGCCAATTTCTTTTTATAAAAACTATTAAGCAATGTATCCTCATTTGCCATTTTCTTTTTATAAAAACTATTAAGCAATGTAATCTCATGTCAAGTTTTGTTTTATAAAAACTATTAAGCAATGTAATCTCATGTGCCAAGTTTGATAATAAAACCACGAAACAACGTATTTGTTGCATCATTGTATTCGGATCAACATGACCGAACGTTTGCTGAAAAAGATTTACTATACCCCCTCAAACCCCGGGTCTTACGGTGGGGTAGCGGGTCTGCAAAGGAGCGTTGAGGAGAAGACCGGTAAAAAAGTAGATGCTGAAAAAATCAAAACCTGGTTAGCGGCGCAGGATGCTTACACTCTACATAAACCGGTCTCAGGGAAATTTAAAAGAAACAGAGTAGTCGTGAAACACATTGACGAGCAATGGCAAGCCGATCTGGTAGATATGTCTGGCTTATCGGAGCATAACGACGGCGCAAAGTTCATGCTAACCTGTATAGATATACTATCCAAATACGCGTGGGTGCGCGTCCTAAAGAACAAGACCGGCGTCGAGGTTACCAAGGCCTTCGAATCGATTCTCAAGGAGAGGAGGGTTCCTAAAAAACTTCAGACCGACGAAGGGAAAGAATTCTTTAACAACAGATTCCAGGCATTAATGAAAAACAATAACATCGTTCACTTTGCTACCGGGACCGGACAGAAAGCCTGCGTGTGTGAGCGGTTCAACAGGACGTTAAAAACCAGAATGTGGAGATACTTCACGGCCGTCAATACGAGAAAATACGTAGACGTGGTGCAAGACCTGGTTCACGCCTACAACCGCAGCTATCATAGCAGCATCAAAATGAAGCCCTCAGAAGTGAACGAGGGAAACTCTTTCAAAGTTTTTAAAACCCTGTATGGATTGTTTGCGCCGAGAGAGCAAAGAAAAAAATTGAGTTTCAAGTTTAAAGTCGGCGATACCGTTAGAATTTCGCGATTAAAACATCAGTTTGAGAAAGGTTACGTACAGAACTTTACGGATGAATATTTTACCGTTTCTGAACGAATAGGGAGAGATCCTCCCGTATACAAACTGCAAGATTACGACGGTGAGAATTTACAAGGAACCTTTTACGAGCAGGAGCTGCAAAAGATTATACTCGGTAAAGATAAGGCTTTTAAAATAGAAAAGATTATATCTGAAAAGACTAGGAACCGAAAGAAGATTTGTCTGGTCAAGTGGGTCGGATGGCCGGACAAGTTTAACTCGTGGATTCCTGCCGAGGAAGTCCGCGACATCGTGAAAGGATAAAAGGAGGCGTTGTACTTTTGCATAAAATTATAACTCCGTAATCATGGAGGAAAGCGGATTCTTCGTTACTCTCCCGAGCAACGCTTCGAGAGGCATATACCCCAATAACAGAATTTCGTGCTACAGGACGCATTTCTTAAAACCTATAGAGTTGTCTGGTGAGTGGGAGGTAGCACTCGCGGAGGTGCAATATCCTAACACGTGGTTCAATCTGCATGAGAAGAACGGCATGGAACCTACCTTTATAGTTAGAAGGGAAGGCGTCGAGAGCAAGAGGTTTTTTATTTCGCAAGGGTATTACGATGACATAAACCTCATCGTAAAGGAAATGAATAAGAAGATGAAATCTTTTGACCCCGAACTAAAGTTAGAATACCGTCCGTTGATAAACAAAATCCGACTTGCGGCCTCCATCAAACCCTATTGTTTGGAGGCTAAAGGTAACCTTTCGCTTATTCTCGGTCTGGCATCCAAACACCTCATGCAGGAAGAGCCGGAGGCACCCTTCCCTATGGATCTTCGCGGAGGGATTTACTCATTGTTCATGTATACCGATATTATACAATATCAGAGAGTGGGGGACAGCTTTGTGCCTCTGTTGAGATGCGTACATATAGGGGGGAATAAACACGATTTCGTCACAGTATCGTATGATAAGCCACACTACGTACGTGTTACCAAAGCTCTCATAAACGATATAACCGTCAATCAAATCCGATCAAAATATCGAAGTACCTTTTCAATACGGGAAAGTTATAGCTAAACTTCACTTTAGACCGGTAAAACATTCATTCTGCATTTGAAGAAAAGAAAGAAAGAAAAAAAATGCATCGAACGAGTTACGGAGATCCTCAGATCTATGTGGACTACTATAAGCATCAAGCCGGAAATGGTCTTCCGGGGTTCCAAGGGTCCCCGGTCATGTATGGGGCGGGACTCGGTGGTATGTTCAAATCGCTTTTTAGGATGGCGGTTCCCCTTATCAAAAGAGGATTCTCTATTGCAACGCCTCATTTAAAAACCGCCGCGAAAGGGATAGTAGGCGACGTGATTAGCAACATTGTGGCCAAGAAGCAAGAGGGATCGGGACTCGCCGCCATTGCCCGCAGGAACGCTAGGTGTCCTCGCGTCATCGTATAAAAAACGCAACGTCGTCGCGAGTAAGGTCAAAGTGAAGAATAAAACCAAACGAAGAAGCGGTAAACGTCCTTCCTCCGACAACAAAAGAAAACTGAACATCTTCTAGAACAGCTATGGCCTTTCTGCATAGTATGTCGGCCGAATGCGCCAAAACGGAACTGGATATCTTCACTCTGCCTTATACTCAAACGAGTATCGAAAAGTACGCGTACGTGGAAATACCACCGCTTTCATCCGTTGCAGATGGAGGGGCGCCGATAGATTTTTACGTAGCGGGTAATAGCGACGATTACCTGGATCTCAACAACACTTTTTTATACCTAAGATGTAAAATCACAAACCCTGACGGAACCGACATAGCCGCCGACGCAAAGGTCGGCGTCGTGAACTACCCGATAGCCTCCCTTTTTTCACAAGTGGACGTTATGCTAGGAGACCGACTCATCAGTCAGTCGAGTAATACGTACCCTTACAGAGCAGTCATGGAATGCCTCATGAATTACGGCAAGGACACGCTGGAGACTCAGTTTTCAAGCGGTATGTTTTACAAGGACACTGCGGAGCATATGGATGCTACGGACCCGGCGGGCCGGAACATGGGTCTCAGAAGCAGAGCCGCGTTTAGCGGCGAAAGTAGTCCCTTTGACCTGATCGGATACATTCACTCCGATATATTTTTTCAGGATAAATTTTTACTGAACGGAGTGGATCTGAAAATTAAATTTGTAAGGAGTAAGGACGAGTTTTGTCTGATGAAAGAAGGACAGACGGACTACGTTATAAAAATACTCACGGCTTCTCTTTTTGTGAAAAAAGTCACCGTGTCTCCCGCTGTGAAGTTGGGCCACGCGCACGCGCTTCTGAACGCCACAGCCAAGTACCCCATGGAAAGGGTGTGCATGAAGACCTTCAGTTTACCCGCGGGGAGCCGCGTATGCACCCAAGAAAATCTGTTCCTGGGCCCTCTTCCAAAAACCGTCGTTATAGGAATGGTGGATAACGACGCGTACGTAGGAGCCTACAATAAAAACCCCTTTAATTTCAAACACTACGACACAGAGTTTATCGCACTCTACGTGGACGGAACCCAACATCCCGCTAAGCCTTTTCAACCGAATTTTCAAGCCGGTAACGCCGTTCGCGAATATCACTCGCTAATTCTGGCTTCGGGAAAACACCTTAAAGATCAAGCTCTTTCCATCGGTCGTGAAGAGTACATAGGAGGCTACACATTGCTGGCTTTCAATCTATCCCCCGACGATGAAGGAGGGCAGCATCTGTCGCTGATAAAGTCCGGAAATATGAGAATGGAACTCCGGTTTAAAAATCCTCTGCCGAGGACCATAAATCTCGTTATTTACGCAACGTTCGATACCATACTGCAAATAAATAACCACCGTAACGTGCTCATCGACTACCAATAAAAACGCATGGACACCGGAGAACTTACCGAGGTGATGAGAAGCTGCCGCGCTTTGGAGAAAGTCTTTTCGGGAGTGGTTCCCTGCGACCGGCTACCTAGCATTAAGCTGAAACGCTTTCCCGCCATGTTTGTCGTAAACACGCACCCCAGTCATATGCCCGGGGAGCACTGGTTGGCCCTGTGTCTGAACGACGAAAGGTCCGGAGAATTTTTTGATTCTTACGGTAACCCTCCAGACTACGAACTCTTTCCTAAATCTATTTATTCATTTATGAAAAAGAACTGCAAAGAAATAAGACATAACTCTACACAAGTTCAGAGCTTTGATTCCGTTTGCTGCGGCCCTCACTGCGTTTTCTTTTTATGTCAAAGGGCTAAAGGAAGATCGTTTAATCAAGTTATATCGAATTATAAGGACGATGTAAAAATCAACGATAAAATGGTTGTAGCTTTTGTCAAAAAAATGTACACTAGACTGAATAAGAGATGTTCCGTTACTTGTAATCAGCGAGCGTGTTCCGGTGAAAAGTTTAAATGCTCTGTAAAAGATTAGACGGACGCCATTTTGTCTTTTAGTATTTTTTATTAATAAATTGTAATTACAATGAACAAATAAACGATACAACCGCCTATTGTTGTCTTTATGTCCTTAATCAAAATTCACCCACGCCGAAGAGTTAAAAGCATAATCAGAACTCAAGCTAGTTGAATCAGAACTAGATGAATCGGAACTAGCAGGGGCGAAACTCGTCGAGTTTTTAATGGTCGACACTTTTTGACGTACGGCGTCATTAGGAATGGTGGAATACGGTACATTTAATGTAGCTACCGTGTGTAGTATTTCATTCCAGCCTAGGGGGCGTCTGTTGTCGGGTATCTTGTGGGTAGCCGTGAGGTTTTTAATCAAGTCCAGCATGTGCGAGCCTTTAATCGTTTTTCCTTGGAAAACAAGCTCTCCCTCATCATTCCACGATGCCGTTTGACCCGATTTAGCTATTTTGTCCAGAATGTAGGAGGCGTTTTTTCTGGCTCTCGCCGGTACGTTTTCGATAACCTCTTTTACCATCTCGTCCTTGGTCACGCTTAGATCTACCGGTTGATCCTGTATCTGGCTGATCGGTTCCTTGGGGAGGGATAGGGTTAATCGCGACGTTTCTTCTTCTTCGCCTCTTTTAACGACGTTTAAAAATCTTTGCAAAGCCGCGGAGTAAAGTTTAGCCTTGTCGTAGGGATTCATGTCCGTCCTAGATAAAATGTGACGCATAACCGCGTCTAAATCATTTTCAACGGTCCGTCTTATATTTTCTTTACCCGTCGACGCATTTTTAAGCATATCTAATTGATGTTGAGGAACCAAATACATCTTCTCAGCAGTCTCCATTTTTTTTTTATCCTTTACCCGATAGCAGGCTGCTTATAAAGGGAACGGCTACGCTGAGCAGAGGGAGAAGGAAACCTCCGTGCTGGTTAATAGCTTTTCTCTTTGTAGCTACAGAAGCTCTTTTATTCGCAAAAAGTTTTATCCACTTTTTCTGTCTTTTCAAAACACGGTACTGTTTAGCGGTCAGAGGAATGTTCCCGCGGAGCAGATTAAAAGCCAATTCGCATATAGAAAGTATGAGTTCCGGCGAAGCTTCGTGTAATATAACCTTCCTACGTCGGGGTTGTGACTTATATAAGGTTTTCAACGCGGGTAGGTTCGTCCTTAGTCGAGCCGACATTTTCTTTCCCGGCGTTATTTGAATTTTTTCTTCTTGGGGACGTACACGGCGGGGTTCTCCCAGGAAAACGTGCTTGACCTAAGACGGAGCTCCTCTGGCGTTTGAGCTTTCAAGTCTACTAATAAATAGCCGTAAGGTTTAGAGGCGGCGTCTTGAAAGCACTCTATAAAGTATTTTGAGTTTCCTGGGTACATTTGACGCGCCAGTACGCTGATCTGCGACTTGTCTCTGGGATTTTTAAATAAAACCATGTAGTTTGCATTCAGGTTGATGGTTCTACTAGTCTTACCTTGAAAGAAAAGATTTTGCACCAAATACAAAACGCTCAAGTTTCTGTGATGCGTGTATTTTGTAAACGCTTTTTCAATCTCGTCGTTTTTGCTGGCATCGTTCATGAGATCGTCCAAAATGAGAAGGTTAGTCCTATCTATAGGAAACACCCAGCTAACAAAAAAACGTCCCGAGGACGTCCCGCGAACCAACACTGCGAACGTCCTCTGGACGTTTTTTTGTAGGGTCGCCAAAATGTTTCAGGGGACGTTCAGTGGACGTTACAAAGGACGTTTGTAGGACCACCTGGAAACATCCAGAGGACAATGAGCGGACGTTTAAGGAACGTCCTTTAAACGTCTCTTATGTGTTAAATTGTTTAGGTCTACTTCTTATGTTACTTCTAAAACAACTTAGATTTTATTGATTTAGTAAATCCGGGTATTGCATATGGAATAAAAATGAACACACAAGAAGTGATGGGCTGTAAACAAGTTATTATTTTTTATTTGAAATGCGAAAAAAGTGTCTGATGTGCGCATTTTGAACGCCGTTTCAAGCCTCCTTTTCACACGTTTCTTGGGGTGAAGCCTAAAATAGACAAAGATACACGTTTGTTAACATTTAATTTTGTGACCTCTAGTTATAATAAAGCGTTCGATAAATGAAGTAATTTGAACGTTTTGCTTGAAGAACATCAGCTACTCAAATCAATGCTAACCCAGCTAGGTAGCTATAGTTGGCATTAACTTGTTAATGTGGCTAGCTACTTATAGCGAATGCTATCGTCGGCTGTTATCTGTGGCTGAGACCATCAACATCAGTTAACGTTACTTACTATTGAAGTCTTAATGCAGTGATTCATATAACTTTATCATTTGGTAGCGTAGCGTAGTGATAATTTAGCTCTAGCCATGACCATATAGAAATAATGTCCAGCCACAGATGGGCATCCGTTTTTGGTACAACTGTTTGATTTTGCTGATCGGGTTTTATGATTATCCAGAGGGGTTAGCTGAGGGTTTATTAAAATCACCTCATACATTAGCCGCAACTCAGAAGATAAATTTACTAAGATATGTATTTACTAGCTAACCATATTTTAATCAAATGTAGGTGACTCACCTTGAATTTAAAATAACGGCTTCTGTCAGAACATTCATGTTAGCTAACGTTCCTACGTCGCGAGAAGACGGCTCGTACGTTTATGTTCCCGCTTGCTAATCCTCTAGTGAGTAAAACTCTAAATCAGCTGACTGCCTTTCACGCACGCACCATGACAACGGTCGCGGGACCACGTCCGGACGTTCTCAAACGTTCTCTAAATGTAACAAAAATAACGTTATTTCAACGACTATACGGGGACGTCACCGAACGTCCTGTGAATGTATCTTTGGGAACGTTCCGCCAGGACTTCGAGGGGACCTGCTGGGAACGTCCGTTATGGCCTAGGAACGTCCTATCGCGAACGTTATAAAAAACCTCTAATAAGAACGTCCGCGAACGTCCCCGGGACATTCACTGTTTGCTGGGCAGTTGGTCGTCACACAGAGATTCGGGTATTCCTTGAACAAAGCGAACATTTATTTTGTTCATCAAATCATCATACAGAGGTTGCCAACATGTATAACACCAAACGATATTATCCGGGACTTTAGACATCGTTTCATTACATTTTTCCAACAACTTTTTAATAAAAAAAGATTTTCCACAGTTACTGGGTCCGCAAACTATACAAGAAAATGGTAGCTGAAACCTAGCATCAAAATGCTCCATGACCGGAGACCCAAAAATGTTAAAGCTTAATACCCGTAGGGCAGAGTCCTGAAATCGGGCAGCAAAATGCGCTTATCGTACACGATCCTGAACCTTTTCTGTTGTGTTTTGTTTTTTAGGAGGAAGCCTATTTTATCCCTGACAATCATGTTGCGGGACGTCATTATCTCTCTAGAACGGGAGGGGTTCTTAACGTGTTCGTCGACCAGTTCCGTCAAAGATTTCAGGTTGACTAGTTTATCGTTGGTGTAATTTAACGTGAGCCCCTTAACCTTCATAACATTCTCACCCTTTAATGTACGGAAACCATACGTTTTTGGCCCTCCGCTGACAAACTCTACAATGCTATCGCCTTCAGAGAGTTCGCTGGTGAGTCCCCCCAAATAATCGCTCAACGGCGGCATCCAATCTCCGTCACGGGAGACAAACACTACAGAATCTGTGTCTGTGTAAAGAACCCTTCTTTGCAATTTGTCCATGAGCTCGTAAAGCTCCAGTCTGGCGTAGGCGGTCGTGAAAACGCCTATGAAAACGTTTGAGACGCCGGGGTCCATGCATCTGACGTCGGCCTGTCGCCACTGCACAAGCGCTACATCGTCGTTCAAGAACGACAAGTCCCTGACTTTGATGCTCGTTGAAAAAATAAACTTTAAAAACATTTCAGGCTGCGTGATCAGAGTCGTGTTCAGTCTGTCGGGCCGCTGACACATTTTTCCCCAGAGAGAATTTAGAGCTAGTTTAGCCACAGATCTCTTGGCGGGGTTATGCGTTATTTTCCCAGCGTCCAGACGAATTCCTTCATGTTCCTCGTACCCTCTCAGGTATTCCTCCTCGTCCGCCGCACATTTTACCCAGGAGGGGTACCCGCTGCTCTCCTGTTTAGTTTTCAAAAACATTTTAATGTAATCCGCAAACAGGGTGTCGGAGCGTAAGGGGAAATGCCAGACTTCAAAGATTTTCTGCACCACGTAGCCTTTTTCGATGGCTTTGATCACTTCTTGAGTGCACCAAGTACCCGTCAGGGCTCTTTCGTCGTCGCTATGCTCGCACTCCGACAGCCGATGTAGCACGCAGGTTCTACAGAGAGGGAAGGTGAGTTTGCCGTTTACTCTGTAGGGCAGAACAGGCGCCCACAAGCCTCTGGGGGGCAGAACTTTGACTCTGACTATACCGAAATATTGTTCTATCGGTAGGAAGTCCTTGAATACAACCACAGGGTGTCCGAGGGGGTAGGTCTTTGTTTTGTTGACAAATGGGTAGAGAGATGTGAAGTCGTAGTAATCGATCCTCTCCTCGGGTTGAGCCATGTAGTGCAGATTTAACGCGTTGGTCCTCCCCCCAAACAAAGCATCGCGGGGATTTAACCTTTCTGGAAAGTCAAATGATTTCAGAAAACTTTTCACATCCTCGTCGGTCTTTTTCATCTCGCTCCACTCGTGTTCCCATATCGAGGTCACTCGCAGATCGTAAGTGTGCTTCAAGTGTTGAATTCTCGTCTTCGTTCTCTCGAGTAGACTCCCGTACGTCGTACCTTGGGTCAGAGGGTGATGCTCGTGCGAAGCGAAGCATTTATCACAGCCGTGATAAAAACACCCTAAAAACTCGTACGCTCTCCGCACGCCTTTGTGCTCGCTGTATCCGTCCACGGCGTATTTACCAAATTTCACTTCCCCACCGTTCAGAGCGTGCTGAATGTTTATCTTCCGCTTTTGCGCCACATACTCCAACCATTGGATAGAAGAAGACGAAAAAGATTTCTGCCCCCTGACGTAATGATCCAACGGTGGAATGGCCAACGTGTGTGGAGAAAGAAACTTTGTTCTAAAGATTTTCATGCACACGCTGGCTATGGTGATGCAACTAAAGGGGTCGACTTGTGTGCTTTCCAAGATCTCTTCCCTGAATATCAGACAGGCTCGCCTCAAAATCTTTACGTCGTTCTTACAGTACTTGGCCATCTCTTTCTTGAATAGAAAGATTCCTCCTTTGACCCCTTCGTACCATCGGAAGAACTCCTCGCGTTCTTTCGGCATCATGCTGTCGGCACCGTAGAATTCGGGAGCGGGGTAAGGCCCTACATAGTCCTGATGTTCCGGGATGTTCCAATAGTGTGGAAAATATCCTTTAGCGTCTGACTCGAACCCCATAGCTTTAGGCATTGCGGAGAGTTTCATAGGCATGAAGCAGAGGCTGTCGATAAACCTCTGATTAAACTCGGGGTCGGTAAAACACAGAATTTTGCTGCCTTGTGCTACGATGTTAGGAACTACGCCTTCTTTCACCAGGTAGTTAAGCAGGAGATAGGAATCGTATCCTCTAGCGTTGTGTGCTATGAAAATATAGTTGCTGTATGCGGGCTTGCGGAATTTCGCAAAGAATTTTTTGACGCAGTCTTCCCCGGACCACGTCCACGTTTCTCCTTTAAAATCCATGCAACATAAAAAATTTGCAACGTGCACACCCGTCGCTTGATGGCATTCTAGATCGTAGAAGATGAGTTTGTTGCTCCGCTTTTCTTTCTCTAGAGGTTCGATAAAACACTGGTGATTAAACAGTTTATCCATCTTCTCCCCACAGAGACTACAGCTTTGACCGATGCATTTATGAGACTTCTGCCCAGCGAATGATGTTTTAACCATCGTGTTACATTGTGCGCAATAGTACGCTCTTTCGCATAATGTGTACGTAATGTTTTCATTCGTCTTTTTCGACTCCTTGTGTTTGTCATAACAGTACTGAGATCTGCACAGTCTTAGACAGTCCGGGCATTGTAAGAGACTCTTCTGTTTGTGTTTGTGACATTCGGAATCGTTACAGACGCCGCACGCGTATTTACAACTGTGACTCCTGCGGTCATTGTAAGTAGCGTAGCAGTAATTGCAGAAGTAAGCCGCGCCTAGAAGTCCTTTTATGTTTTTTACACCATAGTAATGTTTATCGTGTAAAAATATGAACAAAGTCCGATCATTGGGGATTTCAGAGGTTTGAAAAAATGAATATCCTTTTTTGGAGACGGTACGGTGCAATACTACAATTTTACACTTGAGATGACTCTCAAATCGATGTACGTCCGCAAACCCGACTTCGTCTTGGGGTCTTAATCCCGCATCTCTCTGTAACTGTTCCGCTATCCTACATATCTCAAAATGACTCCTCCCAGGATTCAACAGCTTAGCGACGCACAGCGCGAAACACAAATTATTACCCTCGTTTAGAAAAACGTATAAATGCTTGAGCTTTTTCCTTACAACTTCGGAATGGAGGAGGCCTGATAATTTTCTCCTGTCCCCACCCCCTCCCCTCGGAGCGTGCACTAATTGAATCACCAAATCAACGGCGTCGCTCATCAACACTTCATGGTTGCTCTGCATAGCTTTCTCGAGAGGTGATAGAAACGAATCTAACGCTACTCCCTCAGAGGTCACTTCAATAGGTTCTGAAATGCTCAGATTAGGTCCGTGAATTTGAAAAATCATGACGTCGTTCGGTTCTACGGCTTCGCGAGCAACATCTACCATCTCATCTATAATCCCTAAAACGTGGTTGTGAAAATCAGAGAAACTGCTGATGTCCTCTAATGAGGAGAAATTTACTTTCCTTCTAATTTCTGTGTTATTGAACTTTTCCCTCTTTTTAATTCTAATGCTCGGGTCTGTAGCCGCTCCACAGCCTACTTGTTCGGCGTCAATATTGATCATGGGGTGAGAATAATTTGGTCTCTCCTCATCAATTTCAATCGGTACGTTATTTTGATTATCAGAGGTTTGGCTATTTAATTCTCTAAGATATTGCTCTAGTTCTTGGAAACAATCGTATTGTTCTGGTTGTGTAATCTCGGTTCTGGCTTCGGGGCTCTGAGCATTGTAATCGATAGATATTGCCAATCCTCCATTCAGAGAATTTACGGCTTGTAAAACGTGAGGATTTACTGTATCATTTAAACCTCTAAGATATTGTTCTAGTTCTTGGAAACAATCGTATTGTTGTTCTGGTTGTGTAATCTCGGATCTGGCATCGGGGCTCTGAGCATTGTAATCGATAGGTATTGCCAATCCTTCATTCAGAGAATTTACGGCTTGTAAAACGTGAGGATTTACTGTATCATTTAAACCTCTAAGATATTGCTCTAGTTCTTGGAAACAATCGTATTGTTGTTCTGGTTGTGTAATCTCGGATCTGGCATCGGGGCTCTGAGCATTGTAATCGATAGGTATTGCCAATCCTTCATTCAGAGAATTTACGGCTTGTAACACGTGAGGGTTCGTCGCGTCTTCAGGCAGGTTGTGATTTATTTCTGTAAGACAATGAATGAAGTCGTGTAAATCATAAATGCTTTATTAGACACGTTGGTTATATATCATGAGTGAACTTGTGTAAATGCTTTATTAGACATGTTATATATCATGAGTGAACTCGTGTAAATGCTTTATTAGACACGTTGTTATATATCATGAGTGAACTCGTGTAAATGCTTTATTAGACACATTGGTTCATGAAAGGGGCTCTCTGACGCTAATAACGGCTTCGTTCATAAGCAAATTAGCTGAGCTTAACACTGCGTACGCGGCAGAATTCACTTGGCTCTGCGTACCGTGGATACGCGCGACTTTCAGACGTTCAGCGGCTGCAAGAGCGTCTCTTGCCCTTCGAATGAGATCAGCAGTCATGAGGTCCTCCTCCTCCTCCTCCTCCATGACATATCGATTCGGCTCATGTTCCTGAAGATGACCCGCTCCGTCTTCCTGATTTGAAGTTGCGCTGGCGGCTAAAGTACAGATGAGTAAACAATCTTACTATCGAATTGTGAAATCATTTTTTCACATCATCATGTTCGGTAAAACATTCAAAAAACGTACGTGACGGAGGAGGTCCTCTGAGCGGTGAAGCATGTTCCCCACTGTCGAAACGCAAAGAACTCGCTTCAGACAGCGTTTCCCAAGCGTTCGGACCCTGTTCAGTAATTACTGACTGAGTTTCTAACGCTGGAGCGGGCTCCCAGTCGTTCATCGCTTGATTAATGATGTCATCATCTTTGAAAAAATTTAGTCAAATGAGAATAATTTAGTCAAATGAGAATAATAATGATTCAAAATAATAATAATAAAATAAAACATACCCGGAGATGCACGAAAAGGATGTACAATCGCTATACGTTCGACGTCCAGATCAGTATATAATGAAATCTCTTGGTATTCAAATTCATCTTCATTATCTAGATATTATGAACAATAGACATATATTAATTCGGTAGGAAATTATCTGAAAAAACATTTCAAAACCTGAAATCTTTTTTATAAAATCATTACATTAAATGGTCGCTAGATGGCAGTGTAGGATAACTAATGGAAGTTTTCTGTGAAAACCGAGGTTCATTCAATATGCTCTTTGAACTCTTACAATGCATGGAAGACAGTTTTAACTTATTGTGTTACCTTATTATACATATAATTATACTTATTATAACGTTAACTTATTATACATCATTTGTGAAATATAGTATAAATGTTTAAATGAGTACATTTAAGGTTTAGCTACGTTTTATTACTTTCATAATAATACTATAGTAATTTAATACATTCAAAATAACTCCAAAGTCTTACCTCCTGCTCGAGACGCGTTCATATTAAATGTCGGCTTGCTTGCTTGGACGGGTCCTGGTCACCGAGTGAAACATCTAACTTCCTACGATGCTAGAAGCACCTTTTTGTACATATCTTTAACGTGGGGGAGATGTATTTTGATATATTACTCTGTGTGTGTCTGTGTGTGTGTGTGTGTGTGTGTGTGTGTGTGTGTGTGTATGCATGCGTGTGTGTGTGTGTGTGTGTGTGTATGCATGTATGTGTGTGTGTGAGTGTGTGTGTGTGTGTGTGTGTGTGTGTGTGTGTGTGTGTGTGTGTGTGTGCATGTGTATGGGAGACCTGGGTATATGCTCTGTAATCAGTGACAGGGGGTTAATTCATTGGAGAAAGGCGCCAAGGTCATATAGAGAATGTGTGCCTGAGACACCGAGGACCCTCAGAGTTACAGCTTTAAGTCAGTATGAGGGGGGGTGGAGGGGGGTGTCAACTAGAGGTCAAAGTCGTAAATCACTTTTTTGGAATATGCCGTCCTCTAATCTCTCTCATGTGTGATCAACAGCCCCCTAGTAATCACTAGTGTGTGTATTCTAACTGCACAGATGGGTTAAAAGCGAAGGACATATTTCAATTGCGGTGTAAAAATCACAATTGACAAAATATGGCACATTTACATTTATCCTGATTGGTTCAGTTCACTGTCTATATTGAAGAAGGGCTGACCCCATGGGCCTCTAAATTGTGGGCCGGTCTCTTAGAAAAAAGGACACAGGCAGACTAATAATCCAGGTGGGTGAAAATAAAAAGTCCAGCGTGAGTAGCGCATAGCACTCTCAACAGATAAGCACATACACACAGGCACAAGCTTTAGACAAAGACGAGCACGAGACATTAAATAAGTGAATAACGCATTCCCCAGTGATCACGAGACAAGGCACAGGTGAAACCAACGAACACGCTCACAAACTACCCACACTCATGGAACTACAAACATGGACATAACTAGACGCAGACGACGTAGCAACACACCCACAAGGAGGGGTCCGGAGCTGAACCGTGACAGGAGACCTCTCATTGGCATAAGAGGTCAAGCACTCTCCTGGTTCAGGTCCTACCTGACAGATCGTTACCAATTTGTACTAGTAAATAATGAATGTTCAGAACATACAAAGGTAAAATATTGTGTTCCACAAGGATCTGTACTGGGACGCACATCATTCTCATTGTATATGCTACCGCTAAGGTTTTTCCTCACAAGTTGGAATACTGGGGCAGAGATCGTATGGTCTTGAGGTGTCCATTTGGAGGAGGCTCTGAGTTTCCCCAGGGCCGGTGTCCGAGGTGTGGGGATGAAGGATAACCAGTTGCGCTTCTTTAAGCTAAATATTTCTTGGGCTGTCCTGGAGGTCCAGTGGATCAGGTCCCTTGAGTCAACCTGAAATCTGTGGAAGGAGGTCCAAGAGTGTATAACCGGTATGTATATGGTGGCATTAGGAAAAACACTGGCTGCTGTCCCCCACAATTCCTGCAACTTTGCGAGGTGATGGAAGTTAGCCCCTGGGAAGCTGTCTATCTGTATGCCCGGATTTTTATAGGGTGGAATTCTTGCCAGGTTGGAATCTCCAATAGGAATGATGGGTTTAGTCACATTAAGGTCCCACTCATAAATCTTTCATGTAGTTCTAGGGTGTTTTGTGATATATTTTGTACTCAAAACATTACTGGAAAAGTTGGATGTGGATGTGTGGGAGGCTGTATCAGTATATGGAGGGGAAGATTCAAGCTGAGCTTCTATTTTAGGAACCGATTCCTATTGGTGTCCTATCATAACCCCTCCGGATGTTGGTGAATTTACCCTGGAGGTGGAGACCTCCATCTGTATCTTCTTTAATTTGGGAATGTATGGAATGGTGAATCTGAGCTATCACCTTTTCTGTTTCGTTAGCACAGGAAGTGGCTCCCCTATCTGGATCGGGTTGGATATTCTGAATTGTTGGAGATGTAGGGGAGGCAGCCGCGATTTTGCCAATTGGCACTGTTACACCAACTGATCAATCTTGTAATCCTGGACGGAAGTTTAACAGATAGTTCTTAACATGTGGATTTCTTCCTCTTCTTAATTTGGTATTCTTGGAGAGTGGGTGAAGTTAAAATTTGGCAGTAAGGTCCAGAAGAGAAGGCCTTTGCCTGACTCCTTTTGGGTTATTTTCTTACATTTTTCCTTTATTTGAAAGGTTAAAAGAAAAAAAGTTCAAAGAAATGCTAAAAAATTGTCCTTAGAAAATAACATATAAAGATAGAATAGCTCCTGAATCCTATTATATTTCTAAAAGAAAAAAGACTAACACCCCCAGAAAATATCTAAAGGAGAGGTGAATTTGCTGAAATTGAGTTTTACTTAGGGTTAAGGTTATGGTTGGGGGGAGTATGGTATGGTTAGGCCCTAGTGGCCATGGACAGTGACAGGTTAGGGTTTAGGGGCCAGGGACAGAGACAGTTAAAGATAGAATGGGCTCAGGTAGAGTGAAGGTAAGAGAGATATAAAGGTCCACTTCTGACAAAAAGATTTACGACTTTGACATTTGACCTCCCCCACCCCACCTCGTGACCGTGATGTCATCACATCAATCAAACGATCAAAGTTTATTAAGCAATGCTTTGATCTTGTTTAAGCGATCTTGTTAATGATTTGATATTTCCTATGTATATCCCCTAGCCACCAGCGAGACACACACACACACACACACACATTTCTGGTCACACACATCCTGGTCACACATACATTTTCCTGCTGTACCCCATCAAAAATGCTTTACGATCGGTCTTCACTAACATTATGGGGAAACCCCCCTTTCACTATCTGCCCACACAAACACACATATCCCAGGTCACATACACATCCTGGCGCACATACATTTTCCAGCGAAACCCCTTTCACTATCCGCCCCCGTGACACACACACACACACACACATACATCCTGGTCACATATACTGGCACACACGAAGTCACACACAGAACAGCGCGCACACAAATATGCCTACTTTGAATAACTTCAAAGTAGCGCGTACTTCAAAAAACAATTAACAAACTCTGAACCAATGATGAAGAATCATTCTCAACTGACCAATCCTGGGCAAGCTTTTTTCATTTTTTCCGTCTAATAAAAAAAAAGTCTAGGAATTATGTGTGTTACACATCAATATTAAATAAAATTTATTTTTTAATTTTTTTAAGAGGCCTCGGCATCTCAGACAAACAGACTTAAAGTTGCATCTCTGCGTTTTCCTCCGGCTGACCCCTGACACGTCCAAACGACAAAGTTGTAAATCCCATCTTTATTCTGATTACAGAGCATTTCCCCAGTCTCCTTACACATACATACATACATACATACATACATACATACATACGCACACACATAATACAACAAATATGTTTCTCCCCCTGCCAAAAAAAGTACAAATGCCCCCTAGTTATGCGTTATGAACGCGTCTCATTTGGAAGGTAAGACTTTTGTTTTTTATGATTGTATTGTTTAAAATGCTGCTAAACCTTAAATGTAAAACTTAAATGTAAACAATGTAAACATTTTAATATTTAAACATTTAAGTATGTATTTCAGAACGTATAATAATAAATAATAACTTAAGACGTCATTATAAGACGTCAAAATTTGCAGCAAGGCGCTTGACTGAATGAACAGTACAATTAAATCTAAAATTTGCAGCAAGGCGCTTGACTGAATGAACAGTACAATTAAATCTATCTCCCAATCGTTATCCTATGCTGGCATCTAACGTCGCTTGACGAATGAACGTTACAATTAAATCTATCTACCATTTGTTATCTTACACTGCCATCTAGCGGTCATTTGATGAATGAACGTTACAATTAAATCTATCGCCCATTCGTTATTCTACACTGCCATCTAGCGGTCATTTAATGTAATGATTTCAGAAAGATTTCTGAAAACTATCATTCCCTGCCAAATTAAACTTTTAGTATTAAATACTTTTATTAGTTTATTCTGTATGTCTAACCGTATTGTTTACAATATATAGGTGACGGCAGAACCCGCGAAAAAACTATTCAGAGCAACCTTGAAGTTTTGACGAGCGACGCCGTTGATCTGGTGATTCAAATCACGCTCCGAGGAAAGGGGGCGGAAACAAGAGAAAATTATCAGGCCTCCTCCAATCCGAAGTTGTAAGGAAAAACTCACATTTATACGTTTTTCAAAACGAAGGTAATGTGTGTTTTGCGCTGCTTATGAATCCCGGGAGGAGTCATTTTGAGATATGATGGATAGCGGAACAGTTACAGAGACTTGAGAGTCATCTGAAGTGTAAAATTGTTGTATTGCACCGCACCGCTTCCAAAAAAGGATATTCATTTTTTCAAACCTCTGAAATCCCCAATGATCGGACTTTGTTCTTATTTTTACATGACAATCACTACTACGGTATAAAGAACATAAAAGGACTTCTAGGCGTGGTTTACTTCTGCAATTACTGCTATGATACTTACAATGACCACAGGATTCATAATTGTATCGCGTGCGGCGTCTGTAATGATTCCAAATGTCACAAACAGAAGAATCCGGTGCAATGCGTGGACTGTCTAAGACTGTACAGATCTCTGTACTGTTATGACAAACACAAGGAGCTGAAAAAGACAAATGAAAACATTACCTACACATTATACGAAAGAACGTTTGCACACTGTAACATGTTGGTTAAAATATCATTCGCTGGGCAGAAGCCGCATAAATGCGCCGTTCAAAGCTGTCGTCTCTGTGGGGAAAAGTTGGATAAGCTGTTTAATCTTATCGAACCTCTAAAGAAAGAAAAGCGGAGCTACAAACTCATCTTCTACGATCTAGAATGCCATGAAGCGACAGGTGTGCACGTTGCAAATTTTTATGTTGCATGGGGTTTAAAGGAGAAACGTGGACGTGATCCGGGGAAGACTGCGTCAAAAAATTATTTGTGAAATTCTGCAATCCTGTATTTTGCCAATGCCACCTGGTTAGAGGGAATGAAATACCACAGGCAACATTAATGATGTTTCCTCACAGATGGCTTCCCAGATAGCAGACGGATGTGGGCCACTCCCGGCTGAGATATGGCACTGGTGGCTCACTGTCGGGACTCGCAAACCGCATGTGAGCCAGAGGTGGCCCACATATTGAAAACACACATCTGGCCCACAAGTTGCAAAACAGATGTGGTCCACTTCTGGCACAGATATGGCAGTGTTACCTACATGTGTGCCATAAGTGGCCCACATACAAAAAAAATCACAAGGCCCACAAGTTGCAAAACAGATGTGGTCCACTTCTGGCACAGATATGGCAGTGTTACCTACATGTGAGCCAAAAGTGGCCCACATGTTACAAACTGTTATTTGGCCCACATGCCTCAGTACTGATCTGGGCCGTAATACATTATAAAAAAAACTCCAAAAAAAAAAAAGTTTGTTAAAACTTGTAAATCCTGTAAAGCTCTTTGTGACAACATGTGTTGTGAAAAGCGCTATATAAATATATTTGATTTGATTTAAAAAGACTATAGTAATTAAAGGTACCACATATGCTTTGTCAAGCCAACTTAATTAAATTTAATTTAGTTTGTTCACAGACTTTACCTTTTAGTTTTATTTGCTGTACTCATGACAAAACATTAAGGCAGCACATGCTGAAGGTGAGAGTCGATTGGCTGAAGTTCGCACTGAATGTCTAGAGGACAATCACCCAACACTCTACCTGCACTTCCGACCACACGGAAAATGGCGACACACACGTTTTGCGCACGCACAAGGTAAGACTTAAGTTTCTCTCCATGCCCAAAAGAACATTGACAAGGAGGCTTGCTAAGTTTTACAATTGGTTAACTGTACTTTAAAATAGTGCTACTTTTGCTAAATTTGTCTGTATGCATTTTGTATGCGTTATTATTTTTCTGTGTTCTCTAGCGTAGACTAGCTTGCTAACGGCTAGCTAGCTAGCTAACTTTCTCTTCCTGTGCCGTGCGGTAGCCTACTCCAGTAGCCTTTGTGTACTGTTTTTAGCCCATTTCCTTTACTTTTTCTCTCTTTGTTTGTTTTTATCGCTGGTTTAGTGATAACTTAGTGTGTCCTATGGACAGGGAGTCTGTTATTGTGAACACTTTAAGGACAAGTTTTGTTTACAAGAGGGAAGAGCTGCTAGCGCTGAGAACAAAGGGATGCACAAAGGGAGTATATGTTTAGCTAGCTAATGTAACTAATTCATATAATGAATATAAATGTTGATCTAGCTAAGCTGTATTATTATGCCAACAAGCTCATTCTGCTATTACCAAACACAGTGTCATCTCTTTTAATTTGATATTTGATTTTAAATAGGTGTTACCATAGTTTTCTTTCAATTTATGACGAGTTGCTTAAATGTTAAAAGAAAATACTAGTCTGCAAATCTGTGTTGAGCTATCATCAACATTATGTTCCCTGTTCTCCTTTCCCTGGTCAAATCCTTGATGAGGGACTACTTCCATTGATGGACCTCAACTCTGCAGTTTCTTGAAGAAATAACATAGTAAGCAAACACAAATTATTCTCTATGTAGTAATTCTCATAATTTTTTGTTTATATTTTCAATTTTTAAGGTTTTTGTTATTGTTTTCTGTCCTGATGCTTAATGTCATGTCTTCACAAAGCCAAAATGTTGAAAAGCCTTGTGTAATGATTCCTTTATTTTTGCCAGCAGTTGTTGGCATGTCATTTACTTATGCTTGATTTTCTTCTCGTTATTTATCTAACTCTGTTTTTATTTATAGATCACTACATTAGGACTTCAGGAAGGTTTGGATGTGAAAGACACTGTCTGGAGAGTCACAAGATGTACAATGATCAACTCTGGCTGGAGGGGCATAAACGGAAAGATGGGGCTTCATAACACACATCTAATGTAGTAATTGGTATGCTTTCTGCTTTTTAACACTAGGACTACCACCATTTTAATTCCAAACTTTTCTACCTGGCCTCCACCAGGGGGCAGTTCTGGGGACATTTGCATCCCATTAGGCCACCCTTTGTTATGTACATGCAGCCACTTATAGGTAGACGGGGAGGGGGGTGATGGTGTGAACCATCAGTTCATTGTTCTGCTGGATGTGTTCACTGACTCAGATAGAGAAGAAAAAACTCTGGCCTCCCCTTGGGGAGATTGTCTGTGTGGGTACATATATGAGTAAATTTATGTTGGGATGAAGGTGTGTGGGTGTATGTGTGTGGGTGTATGTGTGTGGGGGTGTATATGTGTTTGGATGAATATGGATGTCCAATGTAGCAGCAGTTGGTGAAGCATTGCAGTGGTCATTTGAGCTGTGTTTTTTCTGCCCTTCCCTTTTTATAATATAAATCATCTTTATTTCTATAGCACCTTTCATACATACATACAACTACTGAAAATAAGGTTTGTGGGTGTATGTGTGTGAGGGTGTGTGTGTGTGTGTATATGTGTTTGGGTGAATATGGATGCCCAATGTAGCAGCAGTTGGTGAACCATTGCAGTGGTCATTTGAGCTGTGTTTTTTTCTGCCCTTCCCTTTTTATAATAAAAATAATAATAATAATCTTTATTTCTATAGCACCTTTCATACATTCATGCAACTCAAAGTGCGCGAAACCGCTTTCAGGACATCATGCGGCACCTACGCTTTGACGACAAGGACACACGCCATGAACGAGCTGCAACTGACCGGTTTGCTGCAATTTCTAATATTTGGAAATCTTTCGTTGGCAACTGCATCACTTCGTACCACCCAGGAAGGCATATCACCATAGATGAGCAACTTTTCCCATCCAAGACCCGTTGCTGTTTTCTTCAGTATATAGCCACAAAACCAGACAAGTTTGGGATAAAGTTCTGGGTGGCATGTGACCTGAAAACCAAGTACGTATCCAACATCATCCCATACCTTGGTAAAGACTCCAGTCGTCCCACAGGGGAAAGACTGTCAGAAAATGTGGTGATGAAGCTCATGGAACCATTTATGGACCAAGGAAGAACTGTTACCACAGACAATTTTTTCACCTCACTGTCACTAGCAAAACGATTGCTGGGCCGGAAGACCACCCTCCTTGGCACAGTAAACAGGATTCGTCGAGAGCTTCCAGACTCTGCCAAAAAGACTTTGGTCCGTGAGGAATTCAGCACACAGGTGTTTTCAACTTCTGGTGCCACACTGACCGTTTACGCACCCAAACGTAGAAAGACTGTCTGCATCCTCAGTACCATGCACAGTACGGTGGAGACTGGGAACACACAAAAAAAAGCCAAACACAATCACTGACTACAACTCCCTAAAATGTGGTGTGGATATAATGGACCAGATGGTACGAAAGTACACTGTGCGTTGCGGAACACGGCGTTGGCCAGTTGCTGTGTTTTATAATATGATTGACATTGCAGCACTGAATGTCTATGTGCTTTTTCAAGCATGCACTGGGGTAAAGGAGAGATGGTCGGAGTTTTTGGTCAATCTTACAGAAGAGCTTGCACAGGCTCATGTGGCAGCCAAGGAGGTGGCCAAGGAAAAGGCTCAGCAGCAGCAACCACCCACACCTGACACAGGGAAAAGGGCATGGTGCCAGGTCAAGTGTTGTTGCAAAAGTAACCGTGCCACTAATCGTTGTGTGTCTTGTGATAGGTGCACATGTGGCAAGTGCACAAAGGAGATGATGTGGCAGTGCCAGGTGTGTGCAGAATATTCATAGGTGTATTTATATATACACACCTATATACCAATAAAGCTAACTTGAATATAAATTTCTGGCAATGTTGACTTTTTTTGGGGGGTGGGGGGTGGCTTCACCAATTCACCTTCACCTTGTTCCAGAGGACCATTTCTTCTGGACCTGCATATTCCCACCTCCACCCCTCCCCATACAAACACACAAACAGTACTCCTACATTTAGAATAAATGTAATGGCCTCATTTTCATAACACTGGTATGGCTGAACAGGCTACTCTCTGTGTGGTGATGGTGGTGGTACATAATTGTTTTCTGATCCTTACATAAAAATAAAGTTGTCCTCCAAAGAAGGTGTGGGGGGGTGGAGGTAGGCCAAAAAAAGAGAGTAGAGAGAGAAAAGTAAATTTTCTATTTTTGTTTGCCAGTTATGGCTGTTGTGTTTTTGAAAGAGACACACTGCAAAAAGTACCATCTTGATAAGTTAAAATTGCTCAAGAATATTATTCTATTTCAAGTAGCTGAGGGTTTTTTGTATAAATTTATGTAAAAATATCTTTACCTAAACCTATTGACAGTTTTAACTACTTAAAATAAGGTTAAAAAATCTGAGCCATTTTGAATAATCAATATGCCACTATAATTCAAATATTATGTATGTGTCAATTTCACATTATTTCAACCTTCCACAAATCAAATCTCAAACATGGTCCTGAGTTGAGCAGACTTCTGCCAAGAGAGGTTGCAGTCTCATGAGGCAGCCAAAGGTGTGTATTGAAAGGTGTGTCAACAGCAACCACCCACAGCTGACACACGCCTCATTTACATAACACTGGAGGTAAGAAGGGCTTATCACACCTGCCAAGAGACCAAGAGTCTAGTTTGGACACTGTCGAAAGCAGGCGGCTTGGTAGTTCTAGTGGGGTACTGTCGAAAGCAGGCGGCTTGGTAGTTCTAGTGTTAATGTGAGCATTTGTTTGAAAATGCAACTTTGCCATAAAAACGTTTATCTAAGCCATCACACCAGTAATATTTTAAAACACTTAGAATTTTTTTTTATGGTTATTGACTTGCATTCTATAATTTCATTTCTCACATTAAATGTTTGTGTCAGCTGTAATAAAGGAAGTGTGTAACTTCAGCATGAGTGTGAATAGGTTAATCTTGCATGGTTAGCATTTTTCATTTTAAAAAGGATAAAAGGCAACAGCTAATTTAAATAAGTAGATTTAAATATACATTTTGAGCTCAGTAGTGCCTTTTTTGAGTATCATGTTTCCAATTTGATTAGAAATGGTGATAAGCTTCTATAACACTTGCTTTACTAAACAATCTCCTTTTTTGTATATAATGAACAGAACAAGCAGGAGAGAAGTTTTGAATGCTGTCAAATACTGTTATGTGAATCAATCCAATGTTTTTGTACTGGACAGTGAAATGGAAGGAGGAGGAGGTTGTTTTGAGTGTTAAATAAATTAAATTCTTTTGCACTAATTCCAGTGTTTGCATTCATTTTGTGCTTCCAGAATAGTTTTATTGTCTGAAATGAGTCTGGTGCAGATCTGTTCCAGATATGGCCCACAACTTGTAGTCTGCTTCTGGCCCACATTTGGCCCAAATGTGTGCTTTTCTTGTGGCTGACATGTGGCCCAAATCTGGCAACCGGGAGCGGTCCGCCCAAGGGCCTTCCATCAGTGCGGCAAGTGGGCCAGATGAAAATGGGCAATGTGGGCCAGATCTGGGCCAGAATAATTTTGCTATCTGGGTTTATGACGAATCAAATACACAATACAAGAATTCACATTCTCTTCAGTTCAACCCATTGGTCACAACAATGAAATTCGAAACACAATTCAAATGTCACTTGAATATTGGAAGTTTTACAGGGAGATTACTTCTCCTTACAAGCAATGGGTAATTGAGCTGGTTACATAACTCATTTCCCATTTCGTATGCTCGATTTTAACATATAAAACATCATGTACTTAAACGAACACAAGCATTTTTCTTCGTCAAAAATTACAAAAGAAATACAGTCAACACTACCCAATTAGTAGTAAAAGAACAGTAACTGTTATGAGCAATCCACAATACATTTATAAACTGTGCATGAACAACTCGCGATTTAAAGTCTGTGACCATTAATCCGGATTATACATTCTTACATGAGCGATGTCCACATCCGAAGCTAACCACTTGGGCACTGCTGTGAAAAACCCAATAGCGTTAGCACGGTTAAGCAAAGACCTAGTGGTCTCGGCTAGCTTTACAGAAAAACTCTGTGCCAGTTACCAAATGACCGATTTTCCTGCATATTAAAACCAGTGTACTTTCCTCGACAACTTTCACTTTTACTTCACTATTTTTCTGAATTTAATTGCATACTTTTACTCCGATACATTTTCAATGTTCGGTTTAGTTACTCACAAAAAAAAGAGAAAGAGAGAGAAAACGCAATGTTTTGACCCCACCTACTGAAGTCAGAATCATGCCTGGGCTTGTTCATCACCGCCAATAAGATACACCTGTTTGGCGCCCATTAAGCACAAAGCCAGCTCGCAATCAGCAGCCACATGGAAGACGAGATGGAGACAACGAAGATAATAACAACAACAACAACAACAACAACAGCAGCAGCAGCGGCGGACGGACTCGGCTACAGGGGAACCACCAGCAAATCATGAGAACCCGTGGCCTTATTTAAACACAATGTTTGATTTCTTGGGGGTTAAAGATTCGTCGTACCGCATGAAGTGCATGTTATGCCTGCCCAAAGACGTGGGGAAATTCTATCGTACAGAAACTCCCCGTCCAACTTGAAGAAACACATTGAGGTAACTTCTTATGAAATTGTTATAATCCTCCTGTTTCCTTAGCATGCTCATTAGGCACTATTGTAGAATCTTGAATATAACGTTACTTGTACAAATGAACTTTTTGTTTGGCATTGTTTCGGTTTCACATGTGTATTTAGCCTAGGCTAAATGTTGGCTGTAGCAGGCTACCTAGCCTCTTTGATTCAAGGGGGGATGAAGGTGAAAGCGATAGCTATTTAGAGTAAATTTAACGAATATATGAAAGGCATGCAAGTTTTAAATGACAAACCATTAACATGTGCTACTCTTTAAAACTGAAACAAACTTTGTGTGTGCGTCTGCTGTCAAGCCGAGGTTTGCTGACCTTGTAGCCCAAAACCATGTCAGTACCACTACCATGCTTTACTGTAGGCATGGGACACTTTTCTTTACTAACTTGGTCACCACCACACATTTGACACCATCAAAAACAAATTTGTTTATTTTGTCAGAGCACATGACATGCTTCCAGCAATCCATAGTCTGTTTTTTTTGAGACCATGATAAACAAATTTGCTTTAGATTGCATGTGATGGTGACCAAGTGAGAAGTACAAAGAAAAGTGTCATGCTTGCAGTCAAGAATGTTAGTGGTACTGACTTGGTTTGGGATTGCATGAATGGTTGGTTTGGCAATCTGAATTTCACCAAAAGAAGCAAACATGTCTACATGTATTGTGACTGCTGAAGCAGATCATGATACACTATGGAATTTTAACATGGGGGGTGTACTCACTTTTGCACCACCATCATTTCACAAAATGGTAGTCATTGAAGTTAACATTACTTTTGTAAGCTGAACAGATGTATTAAACTTAAGATAAGTTTGTCTTGACACTTTGTAGTATCAACAGATTTGCCTGTTGGTTGGTGCACGAAATGAATGAAGGCAAGAGAAAAATCAAATGCTTTATTTCACTGTGACTATGGCCACAACATGGCAGAAAGCTGCATCATTTAAGTGCTACAACTTTTCTGTATTTCAGGAATTGATTACATCAAGCAGCATCTCGAGAATCCCTCCATGCAGCCAGGTGATGCGACCAGGTCAAGTTCTTCAGATGAAGATGACTTCTTCTCGTCTCTGCAGGCGTCTAAGACCCAAGATGGTGCCAAACAATTTGATGCCTACCTGTCCTGCTCAGCTGACCACAGGGATTTGCTGAAGTCATTTTCTTCTGTCTGCAAGCTATCTGTCAAGCTCAACATGCCCCTCCCAGCGTCTGCAGCATGTGAAAGGCTGTTCAGCATAGCAGGTCTTGTTTTCAGCCCACGAAGAGTACAGCTAAGTTCTAGACATTTTGAAAGCCAGTTGCTTTTGAAGATGAACAGAAAGTTTTATAGTTTCATGTGATAATGGGGTATTGTGCAAGGATGACCTCAAGGGGAGGTTATTTTAAATACGTAGCACTGACCTTATTTGAAGGCTTACAAAATGTTTTGTTTTTGTCAATTTTGCCTGCACTTGATTGTACATTTTAACTGTGTTTAGACCAAAGTTTACTAAAATATAAAAAATGTCATTCAAACTGCATTTGCCTTTTTACTTAATACTTTTCATTACATTACTTGAGTAGATCTATTTTTACAGTACTTCTCATACTTAAGTACAAGACGTTTCAGATACTTTAACTCAAGTAACATTTGAGTCACTGACGTGGACTTTTACCAAAGTCATATTTTGGAGGGGTACCTATATTTTTACTTGAGTGTGAGATTTCAGTACTTTATACAACACTGATTAAAACAATATCGTGGACAATCAGTTTCTACTCTCCCACCTCCAATGACATTGGCTATTTCTGAACTATATTTTTGTATTTTCGAATGCCTGGTAAGAGGGAATGAAGTACCACAGGCAACATTAATGATGTTTCCTCACAGATGGCTTTATGACGAATGAGGAAAAACCCGCGGTTGTCCCCTGTTGTCTAGGCCAGAGCATTGACACCCAATCAAAGATGACAATGAGTACTACTCTCTGCTCAAGAAAAGCCAACGTCATTGGTGGATGGGTTTTAACAGAAAAAAAAAAAAAAAAAAAGTTCAAAAAAAAGTTTTCTTTTTATACACATTACATATGCATTTGCATGTTTCCTGTTACTTGTGCTTCAAATAACATTACGACTCACAACTGCCAGGGTACCCGCGGGTCCTTAAAAAGTCTTAAAATATCTTAAATTTAGTTTTACATATTCAAGGTCTAAGAATGTCTTAAAATGTCTGGAATTTTAGGAGGGGAGGCATTAAATAAGTGTTTTGCTCAGTTTTTCTGTTTTATTTTACCGACGTATTTCCCACAATAATTACCATTTCCGCAACGGCCATATACTCCGCTTAATGGCTGTAGTACGTCACCTAACAGGTGGAAACAGCAGACGACGCTTTAGCTGCCTAACACGCTGCTTTTCTTATTTGAGGGCTGTGGCGGGAACAACAATACAAGGATGCAGACATAGGTAAATGTCCATTCAGTGAAGTGGCTGGAGGATGAAAAATATTGTGGCTGGCTGAAACCTTCCAGTGATTCGTATGAGGCGCGATGTGAACTTGCCGAAAAACATTCAAACTTGGTACAATGGGCTGTAAAGCGCTGGATTCTCATATGAAATCTGAAAAACACAAGCGATATGATAGCACTCGTAATAGTAATATGCATATCGAGTCATTCACTGCTAACTGCAGTTTAACTGTAAGTGCCAAAAATGATTTGTCTACTGTGTAGGGCGACCAAACGTCCGTATTTCCCGGGACGTATTTCACGTCCTGTCCCGGGTTTTTTTTTAAGTGAGGAAATGTCCTGGTTTTTAAATTACCTTCATTGGACCATTACAATGTAAATGTACAGGCACTAGGGCACTGCGCACGGCGCTGCATGTGCCGTGATCCCTGAGCTGCGTCAAGCTGGTTTATACATGACGCGTCGCGACCGGCGCGAGGTTCCGCGTGCCGAAAATTACGCGCAAGGTCCCAGCGTGCGAGGTCGTGCAACCACCCTCGTCGACAACTTACGATCGACACCCCCCGGTCAACAATTTACACTCGCCACCCCCTCCAGGTTCAAATCCCACTCCAAGCGATCTTGAAAAGTTGGCAACCCTGGTATTATTTTTTCTTGTGAGAGGTATTAAAAAGGTCTTAAAAGTCATTGAATTTGAGATAAAAAAAAAAAATCCCATTTTGACCGGGATACACATTTGTGAAGTTTTATCTTTAATGCCGGGCTGCCGCATCTATGCGCATTTACCACTAACGCCAGGAGTAACCTTGTGTGACTAACCAGACCCTCCAGAAAGTCGCGATGTTGCGATTTGCAACTTCAACGCAACTTCAAGCAAACCCCGCGAATTCAGGGCGGTGTTGCAACTTCAGCCAATCACCGCAACTTTCCCGCAAATTTGACCAATCACTGATGTCGTATTGATGTGACGTCGACAAACTCCCGCCTTACTTCCGTATATACGTTCAAGAAGAGCAGACTGAAAGCAGCATGAGCGACGAAAATAACGGCAAGAAGATCGGGAAAAGCAGTATCCCAGTACACTACATGAAAGCGGGGATAAACTGTCCAGATCCGACCCGCGAATTGATTATCTATGGCCCCCTGGATGATATTTAATTACTATTAGAACCGGCCCGCAGGCCACAGCCACCCGATGGTGTTTTGCACGCACAAACACTACATTCCCCACAATGCAACGGTAGCCCGCGAAGTCACTGCAGCGCACGCAAGTGGCGAGGGTCTGAGATAAAGTTTATAAGTTTAAACTTTAAACTGAGATAAAGTTTATTTATCTCTGATCCATATCTATGAGTTACTAGTTCGCTCTGGCGCCAACCACTGGCGATCGATCTCGATATAATACTTAATTTGTGTCCATTTTACAGGCCGCCCGGTAACAACTTACGTTCGCTAACTGACTAACAATGTTTCCTGGTTCATCTAAACACTAGTTCGGTTATCTGCTCAGTTTTTCTCCCAGTCGAAGAGTTTGCGGCATTGTCGTGTACAAGAGCGACCAGATTTTCCAGATTCTAAACTCTGCCATTACTGCGCTGAGTCGCTCTCCTATGTTAGCAGCTGTGTGGCTCACCCCCACTCTAGCTCCCAAGCACGAATGAATGCATTCGGCAGTTATCAGAAATAAAATGCGCTGTGACCGTCATGTAACTTTCCATCTGGTTAGTCCATATATCCGTTGTGAAGCTGAGTGCTTTACAGTTTTCGATCTTGCCCTGAAGTGTTTGTTTTGTTTTGCTGTATTTGCTCTTAACCGCGTGCATCACTGTTTCACGTCTAACCAGGCTATATCCGGGCTCGAGGCATTCAATTAGATTTTTAAATCCCTCACCACTGCCGATATTCACAGGTCGCATGTCCAGCGCTGTCCTTGTCAAACAAATCACCAACGGTAAATTCGTGTCACGTCTTCCTTTGTCACGCCGTTGAACTTAAAAGTCCCAGAAGCCCTTTGACCAGACGCAGCTTTTTTCCCTTCAACCAATCGACCAATGGAATTTGGTCGACTAGTAATTTTTTTGGTCGACCAACGATTAATCGATTATTTGCAGTCAGCCCTAGTTTCATGCCTATGAAACTCTCCACTATGCCTCACTATTGGAACATCCCGGAACATCAGGATTATGTAGGGCCTTACCCCTCTCCCGAATCCTATGGCGCCGACGGCATGATGCCGAAAGAATGTGAGGAGTTCGTCCGATGGTACGACGAGGTCAAAGGAGGAATCTTCCGATTCAAGAAAAAGATGACCAAGTACTCTAAAAACGATGTGAAGATTTTGCAGCGAGCCTGTCTGATATTCAGGAAAGAGATCCTGTAAAGCATGAAAGTCAACCCCTTCAGCTGCATCACCATAGCCAGCGTGTGCATGAAAATCTTTAGAACAAAGTTTCTTTCTCCACACATGCTGGCCATTCCTCTGTTGGATCATTACGTCAGCGGGCAGAAATCTTTTTCGTCTTCTTCTATCCAATGGTTGGAGTATGTGCAAAAGCTTACGATAAACATTCAGCACACTGAACGGCGGGGAGGTGAAATTCAGTGAATACGCTGTGAATGGATGCAGCGAGCACAAAGGTGTGCGGAAAGCGTTTTTAGGGTGTTTTTATCACGGCTGCGATAAATGCTTCGCTTCTCACAAGCATCACACTCTGACCCAGGTCGCGACATACGGGAGTCTACTCGAGAGAACAAAGGCAAGAATTCAGCACTTGAAGCAACGTACAATCGGTGCGTGACTGCGATATGGAAACACGAGTGGAGCGACATGAAAAAGACCGACGATGTGAAAAGCTTTCTGAAATCTTTTGATTTTCCAGAAAGCAGTCCCACCAGGATTTCGCGGGCCTTTTTTGTGATTGTTGCAGGCTAAAATGTTTGATGTTGCGGGTGTTTTCAAAAAAATTGCGATGGAAGTTGCGGTGTGTTTTTGCTTTTTTGTGAGTACATTACAATAGGGAGTAAATGTTGTATGGTTTCCTCTATTTAGTAGTCCATTTTAATTATCTATTTACCTACTTATTCAGGGTTGCCAACTTTTCAAGATCGCTTGAAGTGAGATTTGAACCTGGAGGGGGTGGCGAACATTAATTGTTGACGGGCGGGGGGGCGGGGTTAGCGAACGTAAGTTTTTACCGGGCGGCCTGTAAAATGGACACAAATTAAGTATTATATTGAGATCGATCGCCAGTGGTTGGCACCAGAGCGTACTAGTAACTCATAGATATGGATCAGAGATAAATAAACTTTATCTCTGACTTTAAACTTTATCTCAGTTTAAAGTTTAAACTTATAAACTTTATCTCAGACCCTCGCCGGTTGCGTGCGCTGCAGTGACTTCGCGGGCTACCGTTGCATTGTGGGGAATGTAGTGTTTGTGCGTGCAAAACACCATCGGGCGGCTGTGGCCTGCGGGCCGGTTCTAATAGTAATTAAATATCATCCAGTGGGCCATAGATAATCAATTCACGGGTCAAATCTGGACAGTTTATCCCCGCCTTCATGTAGTGTACCGGGATACTGCTTTTCCCGATCTTTTTGCCGTTATTTTCATCGCTCATGCTGCTTTCAGTCTGCTCCTCTTGAACGTATATACGGAAGTAAGGCGGGAGTTTGTCGACGTCACATCAAGACGACATCAGTGATTGGTCAAATTTGCTGGAAAGTTGCGGTGATTGGCTGAAGTTGCAACACCGCCCTGAATTCGCGGGGTTTGCTTGAAGTTGCGTTAAAGTTGCAAATCGCAACATCGCGACTTTCTGGAGGGTCTGAGAAAGGCTAAACCCCTGCGATGCTTTGTTTGGGGCAGAGTTGTATAGTAACGAAGTAGAACTACTTCACTACTGTACTTAAGTACTAAAATGCTGTATCTTTACTTTACTGGAGTATTATTTTTTTCTCCTACTTCCACTTTTACTTCACTACATATTTTCCATCAGTTTAATACTTTTACTCCGATACATTTTTTACGTGCCGTATAGTTACTCGTTACAATTATAAACATGTTAGCTGGTGCTGTCACCGGGTCAAGCGATCAGGCTGTCTTATGAGAAAACTGCGCATGCTCCGGTCGCGTCTCGTTTACTCTGCTGCTGCCTTCACTGAACACTTGAGCTTCGTATTTTAGGTTCACTTGACACGTCGTGACTGCGCAAGTGTCCGGCAAAAATGACGCAATCGCGGTGGCTCGCACATGCGCGTTGGCCACGCGGGCGGTCGCGTCGTGAGGTCGTGCACCTCTCGATTTTTGTGCGTGCGAAGTTAGAAGGTGGAATTCATGCACTGGTAACAGCAGAAGAGCAGCATAAGTGCTGCATAATAAGCTTGTTGGCGTTTTAATGTACATATATTGGCACCTTCCACACCTTCAACATCGAGTGATCGTGGCGGTGAGGGTGAGGAAGGAGACCACCCTGGCCCTACCTAGAGACAGTGTTTGCGTTTGCTGGAGTGAAAGTAAATTCCTATAGGATGAAGTGCCATCTCTGTCTCCCTAAAGAGTGTGAAATATTGGCCTTCAAAAATTCACCTTCGAACTGTAAAAAACACATCAATGTAAGTTATAAATATAACGCACAGAAGACACACCAGCTTTAGCAGTCAGTAAGCGCTAGTTAGGTTAGATATCTTAGCTAACTAACCTAATTATGTTCATGACGTGCAGCAGTATTCACTTAACATTACCTGGCAATCATAAAGGCGACGTCACGCTGAGTTGTGTTTTTAGCAACAGTAAGCCGTGTCTCTTCAGGCTGACTAATCATGTGCCCATTTTATAGTATAGTGTTTTTAGAGGGTAAGGGCATTTATTGAGGGTAAACGCAGGGCAGTAGGCTCACCCTTAGAATCCGACGGATGGATTTTATGTCCAAAATACACCTCATTTTCTCAGCTAAATTAAGGCAAACTTGTACTTCTGCGCCAAACATATGACGTAGTGGGACATAAGTTATCTGTTTTTTGTGTACGAAGTGTTAAGCCCAGTTTTTTAAGTTGCTACTTGTTTGTACATACAGAGGACTTGTATTTGTGGTCTTTGACATCTTTGATTTGTAAGTGATATATAAAAACAATTCTTTAATTAATTCAAAACACAATACTTGTACTTTTTACTTTCAGTACTTGAGTAATACATTTTAGAATAAACTACTTGCAATACTTACATACAAAAAATGCTGAATACTTCTGCACTTCTACTTAAGTAAAGTTTTTAAAGAACACTTCAACGTCTACTCAAGTCAATTTTTTGATAGAGTACTTGTACTTTTACTCAAGTATGGGTCTCTAATACTTTATACAACACTGGTTTGGGGGTAGGACCAACACGTTAAATCTGCACTACACAGCTCAACCCGGGGAGAGGGTCGATTACTATGACTTCACATCTCTCTACCCATTCATCAACAAAACAAAGACCTACCCACTCGGACACCCAATAGTTTTTTTTTTGTTTGTTTGCAAGGCTGAAGGTTACTGACACTGCTTCCTGCTGACGCTGCTGCAGAGTGTTTCTCTCAAATTTTGCGATTGTTTTTCCAAAGTATAATAATCTATTTACATGCTAATCTTTACTTTTTGCCTTCCTAGACAATTTTTACAGGTAGTACTTCCACTGTCAAAACAGGCAGTTGACTATTCCGGCCACTGACCAACTTTCTGCTTCTACAAATCAGCTAGCGTAAGTCCATATAAATCGGCTAGACGCGGTAAGTTTTCTGATTTATCCATGGCTGGTGTCGGTTTGTTTCCTTGTTCGGAGTGTGGCATGTTTAGCTTAGACCCTTTCGCCACCAACAGAAATAGCAATAGTATTTGTGAGAGGTGCAACCTAGTTAATTCTCTTGTGGTGAAAGTGGAAAGCTTAGAGTGTCGCGTCCACTCATTATTGAGGGATAGAGAGACAGAGTCAGTAGTAGCTGTGGACACGCCAGGGAGAACTAGCGCCTCGGCAACTCCGGTGATAGAGCCCTCACAGCGGGGCGAATGGGTGACGTCTCGGCGGCGTAGTCGGAGAGCGAGGGCTGCAGCTAATGCTAACGCCAGCACTAGCCCACCAGAGCACCACTCCCCGGTTCACGTGTTCAACAGGTTTGCCCCGCTCAGTGAAACACCCACTGAGGAGCCTGTCTCACGGACTCTGGTGATAGGAGACTCTATAGTTTGGCACGTGAAAGTCGCTATTCCTGTAGGGGCTCCATCGGGTACAGTTAGTTGTTTACTGGGAGCCAGAGAGCCGGACATTATTGGCAACCTTAGACTGTTATGCAATAAAAGATTCTCTAGGATAGTTATACATGTAGGGGCCAACGATATAAGTCTGTGGCAATCAGAAGTGACTAAGGGTAATATTAAAGAGGTGATTAAATTAGCCCAGACGATGACCGATGTGGTAATCTGCTCTGGCCCCATCCCAATGTGGCGCGGCGATGAGCAATACAGCAGGCTCACGTCATTAAACCGCTGGATGTCCAAGTGGTGCTCCAAAAATCAAGTGGGCTTTATTAATAATTGGAGAGTTCGAGGGCAAGCCTGGTCTTTTAGGCAGGGACGGTGTCCACCCCACCCGGGACGGCGCCGCCTTGCTATCCTGCAGCTTAGCCCATAGCCTGTTAGTTAGTCAGCAGAGTAGTATTAGGAGCTGCTGACTACCCAGAGTCGCGACCAGGCCGCAGACAAACGGGTTAAACCTGTCTGCGAGCTGCTTAGAGGCATCATCAAGTTCCCACAAAATTGAGACTGTGTCTGTGCCCCGGGTTAAATCAAATCATAAGAAAATAGTCCACCCTAAGTTTTTAACTAATACTCAAACTTCACATCCAATTATTACCACCTATATGACCGATCTGAAAATTGGATTAATCACTATTCGATCGCTCAACTCTAAAGCAGTTTTTGTGAATGAACTTATAACTGACCAGAAAATTGATATTCTATGTCTAACTGAAATGTGGATTCAATCTGGTGATTATTAAACACTAAACGAAGCCACTCCTGTGGGATATAGTTATATACATAGACCTAGATTGTCAGGCAGAGGAGGAGGAATATGTATAATCTATCGAGATTGTTTAGAAATTCATCAGAAACGTATACAGACCAAAAGGGCCTTACTCAGATTTCTTAAATGATTTCACTGATTTTGCAGCAAATTTTGCAGTATGTAGTGACAAAATAATAATGGTAGGAGACTTTAACGTACATTTTGATAATGCGGAGGATCCACTGACAAGGGCTTTTACTTCTATATTGAACTCTGTCGGTGTTATACAAAATGTAGTAGGACCTACACATTATCGAAATCATACTCTAGATTTAATCTTAATGCTGAATCCGTTTTCGTTTTCGTTGCGCCTTTTCTCGTTCGCGCTTCTCTCGGTCTCGCTCCCACCTCCAGAAGTTTCTCGCTTTTGACTTTTGGACCTATTTTTACGGGTGGGCGGGATTTACACAGTCATTGGCGGATGGAGTTAAGCCCCGCCCACCCATGCCATTCTTTACACCAGGGATGTCAAAGTCAAATACACCGAGGGCCAAAAAACCAAATTTGCTACAAGCCGAGGGCCGGATGGTTCAATGTTTATTAAAACATATTAAAATGATTGCACACAGCCTATTGAACCAAGACCTAACACAGTGTATATTATTTAATGCTTAAATGAATAAAGCAATATTTTCTTATGGATCTGTCAGTAATTTCAAGTGAAAATATTTTTCAACAAGCAAACATGAATAAAGTAATAAAGGTTTAAATGGGTGGAATTTAAGCTAAAGTACTTGAAAATGCTTGAAATTGTAACTACTTCGTTTCACAACAAATAGCTATCTGACTGAACAGTTCTCTTTTATTAGGCTACATTAACAAATACGAGCCTCTTGTAATTCCAGGACGAAACATGAGAGAACGTGAAGGCATTAATATTGGGCGTTTTGAAAATAAACAACCATTAAATAATGTGAATAAAAAGCGAATTATTTCGAATCATTTCGAGTATATGTATACATATTTAACTTAATTAAGTTTAACGTGCTGGGAAATATTGAAATGGACCTTGAAAGTGACGTACAAGTGCTTGAATTCCACCTTATAAAGGTGTATGAACCCTGCAAACATGACTTTGTTCATTGCGCTGAGGCGCGGCGCGCGCAAAGTACAAAATTTGAGAGATGCACGACCTCGCGAATCGACAGCGCGCGAGACGCTCGCGCACGAGCTGAGCCACTGCGATTACGTAATTTTTGCCACGCTGACCCTCGCCGCTTGTGCGCGCTGCAGTGACTTCGCGGGCTACCGTTGCATTGTGGTGAATGTAGTGTTTGTGCGTGCAAAACACCAGCGGGCGGCTGTGGCCTGCGGGCCGGTTCTAACAGTAATTAAATATCATCCAGGGGGCCATAGATAATCAATTCACGGGCCGGATCTGGCCCGCGGGCCTTGACTTTGACATATGTGCTTTACACACACACACACACACACACACACGATTACAATATACAACAGGGTAGTCGTAACTCCACAACAATCTACTTCAGTCTATCTACTGTGGGTTACTAAAATAGATAATCGTTAAAATAGCTGATATGAGAAAACATAAACACACATCTTGCCTGTGTTTGCCGGTGTTGTGCCGAATTCCGACTCCCCTCACGTGCACGCGCATATAGACGCTTCAGAAGATAATAATAATAATAAGAAGATAATAATTTCCGTTGTTTCTATGCACAAATAAGGAATAATTGTTAATGATCTACCACAGGAAAAAATGCAGCATTATCTATATCCAAATAAAGACACTGAATCACGGGTGTTAAATGTTTTAAATAAAATGTAATGTTCCACGTCGTTACAGACAACGTGCATCTTATATACAAACCTAGAGTGCTCAGTGAAATAAGTTATAATCACAGTACTCCCCTGTTAATCGGGGTGAGTTCGGGTACTGTGATTATAACTTATTTCACTGAGCACTCTAGGTGTCACGTAGGGCAACGCCCCCTCTCGTAGCTGTCACTCTGGGTTCCCTCATGTCCGTGTTCCCTGCCTGTTTGTCCCGCCCTGCTCGTTTGTCTTCGTGTTTCCTTGTTTGTTGCCACGCCCCAGTGTCATTGCCATCACCTGTCCCTAGTTAGTTTCTATGTATAAAGTCCCAGTATTTCCCCAGTCCAGTATCCGTGATTTTGTCTATCCAGTTGTTCATGTTGTGAGTATTGTTTCCGCTGCCTGCATTCCTGCCTGTTCCATGTTTCCCCGTCGTGTTTAAGTTCCCTGTCCCATTATGCCCGTGTACCTTACCTGTTCTGGCTGCCCTCCCGGTTTGACCCACGCCTGTCCGTTTAACTCTGATATAGGTATTCCCTTTAATAAATCTCGCTCATCTCAGCGATTGTGTCCGTCTCCTCGCTCCGTGGCGCAAGCCACGTTACATAATCACGGATCTTACAAGGACACAGCGAGGGAGCGAGACTCTGGTGAGTTTAATCGCTGCGATGAGATGTTGACTGGTTCGGCCCAGTTCAACTCTCCGATATCACAGTGTGAACGAACCAGAGACAGAAATTCCCCTGGCGCTGTGGGAACACGGAAGTCTCGATGCGCACCCACGAAAGCCCAGTCACTTTCGGTTTCGTCTGGCTTTCGCGTCGAGACTCCTGTTGAGCGCTACGTGTCTGCCCGGCTTGATCACTATAGGGAGGAGAACCCTGTAATACAAGTCGCGGGCAGACGGATTGAGTGCACAGACAGGCGTTTGCTTAACCCTCGGTTGGCTCTCGATGGCTTCTGCGAGCTCCCGACGCCTCTGAGGAGGCGGAGCCGTCGCAGAGAGAGCCACCGAGGGGCTTCTGTGTCTGTGTATTCTTCCAGGCTCAACCCGGACCCTGAGGAAGAGGACCTACCGCCGCTGATCCCGCCGGCTACTCCACAGGACACCCCCAAGTATTTTTTGGGGGGGGGGGTACTAGCCACGTCGGCTTGGCGGACACGCCCCCCGAGGACGTCGGCTTGGTGGCTCCGCCCCCCGAGGACGTCGGCTTGGCGGCTCCGCCCCCCGAGGACGTCGGCTTGGCGGCTCCGCCCCCCGAGGACGTCGGCTTGGCGGCTCCGCCCCCCGAGTGCATCTCCTCACCTCAGATTCCTGTCCCCGCTGCCCGTAGGCAGTCCGTGCCTGTTCCTGTCCCCGCTGCCCGTAGGCAGTCCGTGCCGGTTCCTGTCCCTGCGACCCAGGAGAGGTCGTTCACGCCGGTTCCTGTCCCCGCGACCCAGGAGAGGTCGTCCACGCCGGTTCCTGTCCCCGCGACCCAGGAGAGGTCGTCCACGCCGGTTCCTGTCCCCGCGACCCAGGAGAGGTCGTCCACGCCGGTTCCTGTCCCCGCGACCCAGGAGAGGTCGTCCACGCCGGTTCCTGTCCCTGCGACCCAGGAGAGGTCGTCCACGCCGGCTCCCGTTTCCGCTGCCCGCCAGCGGACCCTGCCTGTTTCTGCTGCCCGCCAGCGGACCCTGCCTGTTCCCGCTGCCCGCCAGCGGACCCTGCCTGTTCCCGCTGCCCGTCTGCCGGCTCCTGTTCCCGCTGCCCGTCTGCCGGCTCCTGTTCCCGTTGCCCGTCTGCCGGCTCCTGTGCCCGCCGCCCGCCCGCGCCTGTGCCCGCTGCCCGCCCGCGCCTGTGCCCGCTGCCCGCCGCCCGGCCGCTCCTGTCCCCCAAGAGACTGTGCTGCCCCCTGTTGGGCATGGACTCCGTGTACTGTCTGCTCCGCCCTGTGTTCCTGCTCCTGTGCCTGGGTTCCCCATGTTCCCCAGTCCTGTCCCTGGTTTTGTTTTGGTTCCTGTCCCTGTGGTTGTGTCTGTCAAGGTCTCTGTTCCTGTTCCCGTGTCTGTTTCTGGTGGTGTCGTCTCTGTCCCGGTCCCCGTGTCTGTTCCCCAAGTTGTTACCCACCTTGTTCCTGTCCCCGTCACCATCGTCCAAGCCGTGTTTGCCTCAGTGTTTACCTCTGCCCTGTCCCCTGGCCCCGCTCCAGTGTCTGTCCCCGGTCCTGTCCTGTCCGGCCCTGCTCCTGTGCCTCGCCCTGGCCCTGTCCGGTCTCCCTGTGTCCCGTGTCATGCCGTGTCCCGGCCCAGCTCTTGGCCTGTCTCCCTGTCTCCAGTCCCTGCCATGTCCCGGGTCCTTCGTCCTATTTTGTCTGGTCCTGTCCCTCCGGTCTGTCCGCTGTCCCTGTCCTGTCTGCCCTTGCGTGCCCCGGAGTGGCACGCTTTGAGGGGGGGTTCTGTCACGTAGGGCAACGCCCCCTCTCGTAGCTGTCACTCTGGGTTCCCTCATGTCCGTGTTCCCTGCCTGTTTGTCCCGCCCTGCTCGTTTGTCTTTGTGTTTCCTTGTTTGTTGCCACGCCCCAGTGTCATTGCCATCACCTGTCCCTAGTTAGTTTCTATGTATAAAGTCCCAGTATTTCCCCAGTCCAGTATCCGTGATTTTGTCTATCTAGTTGTTCATGTTGTGAGTATTGTTTCCGCTGCCTGCATTCCTGCCTGTTCCGTGTTTCCCCGTCGTGTTTAAGTTCCCTGTCCCATTATGCCCGTGTACCTTACCTGTTCTGGCTGCCCTCCCGGTTTGACCCACGCCTGTCCGTTTAACTCTGATATAGGTATTCCCTTTAATAAATCTCGCTCATCTCAGCGATTGTGTCCGTCTCCTCGCTCCGTGGCGCAAGCCACGTTACATAATCACGGATCTTACAAGGACACAGCGAGGGAGCGAGACTCTGGTGAGTTTAATCGCTGCGATGAGATGTTGACTGGTTCGGCCCAGTTCAACTCTCCGATATCACAGTGTGAACGAACCAGAGACAGAAATTCCCCTGGCGCTGTGGGAACACGGAAGTCTCGATGCGCACCCACGAAAGCCCAGTCACTTTCGGTTTCGTCTGGCTTTCGCGTCGAGACTCCTGTTGAGCGCTACGTGTCTGCCCGGCTTGATCACTATAGGGAGGAGAACCCTGTAATACAAGTCGCGGGCAGACGGATTGAGTGCACAGACAGGCGTTTGCTTAACCCTCGGTTGGCTCTCGATGGCTTCTGCGAGCTCCCGACGCCTCTGAGGAGGCGGAGCCGTCGCAGAGAGAGCCACCGAGGGGCTTCTGTGTCTGTGTATTCTTCCAGGCTCAACCCGGACCCTGAGGAAGAGGACCTACCGCCGCTGATCCCGCCGGCTACTCCACAGGACACCCCCAAGTATTTTTTGGGGGGGGGGGGTACTAGCCACGTCGGCTTGGCGGACACGCCCCCCGAGGACGTCGGCTTGGTGGCTCCGCCCCCCGAGGACGTCGGCTTGGCGGCTCCGCCCCCCGAGGACGTCGGCTTGGCGGCTCCGCCCCCCGAGGACGTCGGCTTGGCGGCTCCGCCCCCCGAGTGCATCTCCTCACCTCAGATTCCTGTCCCCGCTGCCCGTAGGCAGTCCGTGCCTGTTCCTGTCCCCGCTGCCCGTAGGCAGTCCGTGCCGGTTCCTGTCCCTGCGACCCAGGAGAGGTCGTTCACGCCGGTTCCTGTCCCCGCGACCCAGGAGAGGTCGTCCACGCCGGTTCCTGTCCCCGCGACCCAGGAGAGGTCGTCCACGCCGGTTCCTGTCCCCGCGACCCAGGAGAGGTCGTCCACGCCGGTTCCTGTCCCCGCGACCCAGGAGAGGTCGTCCACGCCGGTTCCTGTCCCTGCGACCCAGGAGAGGTCGTCCACGCCGGCTCCCGTTTCCGCTGCCCGCCAGCGGACCCTGCCTGTTTCTGCTGCCCGCCAGCGGACCCTGCCTGTTCCCGCTGCCCGCCAGCGGACCCTGCCTGTTCCCGCTGCCCGTCTGCCGGCTCCTGTTCCCGCTGCCCGTCTGCCGGCTCCTGTTCCCGTTGCCCGTCTGCCGGCTCCTGTGCCCGCCGCCCGCCCGCGCCTGTGCCCGCTGCCCGCCCGCGCCTGTGCCCGCTGCCCGCCGCCCGGCCGCTCCTGTCCCCCAAGAGACTGTGCTGCCCCCTGTTGGGCATGGACTCCGTGTACTGTCTGCTCCGCCCTGTGTTCCTGCTCCTGTGCCTGGGTTCCCCATGTTCCCCAGTCCTGTCCCTGGTTTTGTTTTGGTTCCTGTCCCTGTGGTTGTGTCTGTCAAGGTCTCTGTTCCTGTTCCCGTGTCTGTTTCTGGTGGTGTCGTCTCTGTCCCGGTCCCCGTGTCTGTTCCCCAAGTTGTTACCCACCTTGTTCCTGTCCCCGTCACCATCGTCCAAGCCGTGTTTGCCTCAGTGTTTACCTCTGCCCTGTCCCCTGGCCCCGCTCCAGTGTCTGTCCCCGGTCCTGTCCTGTCCGGCCCTGCTCCTGTGCCTCGCCCTGGCCCTGTCCGGTCTCCCTGTGTCCCGTGTCATGCCGTGTCCCGGCCCAGCTCTTGGCCTGTCTCCCTGTCTCCAGTCCCTGCCATGTCCCGGGTCCCTCGTCCTATTTTGTCTGGTCCTGTCCCTCCGGTCTGTCCGCTGTCCCTGTCCTGTCTGCCCTTGCGTGCCCCGGAGTGGCACGCTTTGAGGGGGGGTTCTGTCACGTAGGGCAACGCCCCCTCTCGTAGCTGTCACTCTGGGTTCCCTCATGTCCGTGTTCCCTGCCTGTTTGTCCCGCCCTGCTCGTTTGTCTTTGTGTTTCCTTGTTTGTTGCCACGCCCCAGTGTCATTGCCATCACCTGTCCCTAGTTAGTTTCTATGTATAAAGTCCCAGTATTTCCCCAGTCCAGTATCCGTGATTTTGTCTATCTAGTTGTTCATGTTGTGAGTATTGTTTCCGCTGCCTGCATTCCTGCCTGTTCCGTGTTTCCCCGTCGTGTTTGGTTATTCTGTCTGATTATGTCTGTTCGCGTTTCATGTCTGGACTGCCTATTTCGACTCTGCCTCTGGAATTTCCTTTAATAAATCTCGCTCTCCTCCGCGTTTGTGTCCGTCTCCCTGTTCTGCGCTACGCAGAACGTTACACTAGGTTTGTCCTAGCTACATAATAAGATATATTTAGGTAATAATTGTCTATTTCATATTTTATTTTATTAAAAATTAAATAAGTCAGGTTGTCATTAAGATATATAAGATGCACGGTTGTCTGTAACGACGTGGAACAAAGTAATATGGCGAGGTCACGTAGTCGGAGGTGAACTTCGGTATATCAAGTGTGTTACTGTTCTCGTAATTCTTAGTTTGAAAGGCATTCGATCCTCCTGAGTGCTACGTTAACAACCAATCTCGTACATTACATTTTATTTAAAACATTTAACACTAGAAGTCCCTGAAATTTCCACCACCCCCCTGAAGTCCCTAAAGAGGGTCCAAAGAACCTTAGTCCAAACTGACACCTCTGGTGGCTCCAATTAACATCCATTCATTTGCAAAAGTGTCCACTGCCTGAGGAATCAGCAGGGGGGAGAAGAGCTGAACTTGCCTCCAGTGTTATGTAAATGAGGCGTGTGTCAGGTATGGGTGGTTGCTGCTGAAAGCTTGCACCTCCTTGGCTGCCATATGAGACTGTGCAAGATCTCTTGCAAGAAGTCTCCTCATCTACAGAACCATATGTTTGAGATTTGATTTGTGAAAGGTTGAAATAATGTGAAATTGACACAAACATAATATTTGAATTATAATGGCATATAAGTGGCATATTGATTATTCAAAATGGCTCTGATATTTTTAACCTTATTTTAAGTAGTTTTGTCTTTTGAAAAACTGCTAATAGGTATAAATGTTTTTACATAAATGTATACAAAAAACCCTCAGCTACTTAAAATAGAATAATATTATTGAGCAATTTTAACTTATCAAGATCAAGATTTTGCAGTGTGTCTCTTCCAAATACAGCCATAACCAGCAAACAAAAATAGGAAATTTAGGAAATCTTACCAAAAGAGATTTCACTACTACAGATTTTCACTACTCTCTGAAAACTAACAATGTGTTGTGTGTGACGTTTGTGACCCTAGGCTTGAAAATTGCTTCATATGGGCTTTTCAAACTTTTTTTTTGGCCCACCTCCAACCTTTCACCTTTGGAGGACAACTTTGTTTTCATGTAAGGATCAAAAGAAAACAATTCTGTATAATACAGTACAATAGTGATAAAAACAATTGGGGTTAGGTGAACCATACAGGACAGGAGAGAAAACAGGAGGAGAGAAAACAAGGGGAGAGAAAGTAAAAAGGGAAAAGACAGAAGAGCAGAAAAAACAGCTCAAATGACCACTGCAATGATTCACCAACTGCTGCTACTAAATGAAGAGCAGAAAGTAAGACATACAGCACAAATGACTGATGTATGTGTGTGTGAGTGTGTGTGTTTATGTAAGTGCAACATAGGATAAATGTACATAATGTACTTATTAGCAAGGCCCCAGAGGCCAGAGGCAGGCAGAGAAAGACCAGGGAAACCCACCCGCCCACGGCCCCTCCAGGATCATGTCCAAAGCCTGCTGTGTACTGGAAACCTTTGCTATCCTTGCTTCTCAGTCAACAGAGTAAGTGAAATGTGTGGTGACATGGATTTTCATCCACATGTAGGTGGCTACAGTCATCTTTCTCTTTATTATAAAACTGACAGACATTATTTGAACTATAATTCCAAAACATATCAAGTCTACCTCCTTTGTACTAATTTTGGATTTTTTTCTCACTGCAAAAGGTGACATGATTATTGGTCAAAATAGCTAAAGTTCAGATTTCTCTGAAAGGGTCTTTTCTTCTCCGTCTGAGTCAATGGATCAACATAGCTCACACTATCACCCATCCCCCCGTCTACCTAGAAATGGCTGCATGACAAAGGATGGCCTCATGGGATGCAAAATACCTCAGCACTGGCTTTGGCAGGCTCAGGTAGAAATGTAGTAATGTTAGTAATGTTTTTCTTCTAAAAAAGATAAGTGGGTTCAAAATAACAATTTTTGAAAAAAATGACCAAATTAATTGTGATGATCCACCTCAAAAAAGGTCATGCAAAAGTCTGTAAGCTGGTCCTGAGTGTGTCTGCCCATCCCCCAGCTGCATTGTTGTGCAGGGGACATGCATAAGGTGAGAGAGGCAGTCAGAGGGCCTGGCTGAGAGCAGCAGCTACAGAGGACATGATGTAAGTTTAGAAATATATACAATAAAGTTGAAATGTTCTCAACAGAGCACTCACATACAATTATCCACTCAGTCCGCCACTCCCTCATTTGGGGAGAAAGCTACACTATTGTGGCTATTCCCCACTTTAGACAATTTAGACAATTTTTAATCATGGAGGGGTCTGAAATTTTCGTCTTAGGTGCATGTCCTCACTGTATTGGAGTATTTTATTGTCTGAGTGAAAGAGAAACAAAATGGGGTCACTAAAGTGGGAATAGCCACAGTACTGTAGCTTTCTCCCCAAATGAGGGACTGGCAGACTGGGTAGATAGTTGTATGTGAATGCTCTGATGAGAACACTCATGAACAATTGTGCAAATGTGAGATGTGTCGACTGCTACAGATACACGTGTGGCAAATGTACCAGGGAGATACCCTGGCAGTGCCAGGCATGTTCTGACAGACTGCTGAGTGACTGCTGAAGTGCTAGTCACACAAGAAGGACATGCCACTCACACACACACACACACACATACAGCCCTGCACTGCAGCCTATTGTAAATATGTGTGGAATTGTTTTATTCCTTGTATTTTTTGTATAATTTTATGGAAATAATAAAAAGCATGGAACATAAAAAAGCATGGAAACAAAACAGTTGTTCTTTTGTACGTTTCTCATGCTGAAATTTCAGTGCTCCTGACTTAGACACAAATGCTTCTGATCATTGCTCACATGTACCTGGCTATAAAATTTCTAATTTTCTATTTAAAATATAAAAAAATAATTTATTGTTTGTGCTTTGTTGCTCAGATAAAACTAAACTAAATACAATATATAACCTTTATATTATAAAATACAATAAACTAAATAGAACTAACTAGAAACTAAATGGCTAAACTCAATGGAAAACAACAATTAGTTGTGAGCTGAAGCATGCCCCCTCCTGTGGTGCACCAGTAATGGCCTTATTTACAGGACAAAAGTGCCTGCCTACAGCTGATAATAGGGTGTTAGCTAAAATCCTTCAGTTCTCTCGACCCTTCTTTGGGTTCCGATGGTAGAAGTGTTGAAAGACCCTTCTCTGGGACTTCTAGTGTTAACACCCGTGAATCAGTGTCTTTATTTGAAAATAGATAATGCTGCATTGTTTCCTGTGGTAGATCATTAACAATTAGTCCTTATTTGTGCATAGAAACAACGGAAATGGCGATTATCTTCTGAAGCGGCTATATGCGCGTGCACGTGAGGGGAGTCGGAATTCGGCACAACACCGGCAAACACAGGCAAGATGTGTGTTTGTTTTCTCATATCAGCTATTTTTAACGATTATCTATTTTAGTAACCCACAGTAGATAGACTGAAGTAGATTGTTGTGGAGTTACGACTACCCTGTTGTATATTGTAATCGTGTGTGTGTGTGTGTGTGTGTAGAATGGCATGGGTGGGCGGGGCTTAACTCCATCAGCCAATGACTGTGTAAATCCCGCCCACCCGTAAAAACAGGTCCAAAAGTCAAAAGCGAGAAACTTCTGGAGGCGAGAGTGAGACAGAGAGAAGCGCGAACGAGAAAAGGCGCAACGAAAACAGATTCTTCAAGAATATTAAACTCAAAATAGACTATTGAAAACATAAATACTGTGTTTACAAACCAGCTTTTTTAACTCTCAATATTAACAACAGTTTTCTCAATTACAAAACGTAATTTCTTGGTTATGGATTCTTGTTTTTTGATTCTCAAAACATTAGGTCCTATTTTGACGCCATACCCTAGGTCCTCTATAACCATTAGTTATTAAATTAGGCTATAACTTGGTAATAATAAATAAATCAAGAGGTTTAAAGCAAATGTTAAGTTTACTTAAAATGCACACATAAACCCACATACAAACTTAAATGAATAGTAAACTAGTGTTTAGTCCCTTTCAGTTATAAACTGAATATCCTATACCCCTCTGGTATAGCTTAAACTCCTTATAAATATTCTCTTAGTTCTCTTTAAACACAGTAAACAAAAGATTAATAAATAATACATTTAAATATACTTTTCCCAGTAATACACTCTTGTAATGTAGAATATAGAAAATAGAAAAGGAAACTTATAGCCGGCAACTATAAGGAAATACCCCAACGTCAGCGCTTTTGATGCAGTAGAGATGCTTGAGTGCGTAGAAATAAATCCGAGTAGGCCTCGAATGAGATGTGACGGCGTATGCTAGAAAGATTCCTGGCTCCTGCTAGCACGGCGTCCACGAACTGCAGGCATGCGCAACACGTGTTGAACAGCACCTCGCTGCGAACAATGTTTGCCGCGGTGGAAACTTCTCACGTAGCTTAGGCAATGTCCTCTGGCTCCTTAAATGACACAGCCTGCTCCCCTGACTGGCGAACAATGTCCGTTTTCTCAA